>NW_019154110.1:13085450-13110948 GCF_002288905.1 Enhydra lutris kenyoni
GGGTTAAAGCCTCTGCCTTCGGCTCAGGTCATGATCCCAGGGCCCTGGGATCGAGCCCCACATTGGGCTCTCTGCTCGGCCGGGAGCCTGCTTCCTCCTCTCTCTCTGTCTGCCTCTCTGCCTACATGTGATCTCTGTCTGTCAAATAAATAAATAAAATCTTTAAAAAAAAAAAAATTGAACGCTGGGTGGCTCAATCAGTTAAGCATCTGCCCTCGGCTCAGAGTCCTGGGGTTGAGCCCTGCATTAGGCTCCCTGGTAAGTGGGGAGTGTGCTACTCCTTCTGCCCCTCCCCCGTGCTCATGTTTTCTCTCTCTCAAATAAATAACATTAAATTTCCTCAGACCTTAAAAAAAAAATGGAACCTTAGTTAACAATATGTATGATGACATATTTAAAAGTAAAGTATATTGTTATATGTGATTTGCTTTGAAATGCACAAAATAATGGGGCACCTGGGTGGCTCAGTGGGTTAAAGCCTCTGCCTTCGGCTCAGGTCATGATCCCAGGGTCTGGGATCAAGCCCCACATTGGGCTCTCTGCTGAGCAGGGGGTCTGCTTCTTCCTCCCTCTCTCTCTGCCTGCCTCTCTGACTACTTGTGATCTCTGTCAAATAAATAAATAAAATCTAAAAAAAAAAAAAGAAATGCACAAAATAAGATGGCTTGATGGACACATGGAATAGGTGATTATGGCTAGGAATGGCTACTTATATGATGAAGCAAATATACCAAAATGTCTCCTGTAGAATACAGACTAGGGGTGGGAGATGGAGAGGGCAGCGTTTTTTGGGTGTTTACTACAATTCTTTCATTATCTCTGAAAATTTTCATAATAAAATGTTGGGGGAGAAAAGAAATTTGCAGAAAAACATAGTATCATTATAATTTTGTTTTAATATATTCATGTGTTGTAGAAGATATATTTATATATGCATAAAGATAAGAAAGCCACACAAAACTGAAGATATTGTCAAGCTGATCCCAAAATTCATACAGAAATGAAACCCAAAATTGCCAAAACAATCTTGAAAAAGAGAATAAAGTTGGAGTCCTGACACTTCCTGATTTCAAAACATAACATAAAGCCAGAAATTAGGAAGTATGGTACTGGTATAGAGAGATATGTAGATCAATGGACTAGAAATGTACATGCTTACATTTCTGGTCAATTGATTTTCAAGGAAGTTGTCAAGAAAATTCAATGGGAAAGAGAGAGTCTTTCAATAAACTTGATATCCATATAAAAAATTAATTTGAGGGCACCTCGGTGGCTCAGTTGGTTAAGGGTCTGCCTTCAGCAGAGGTCATGATCCCCAGGTCCTAGGATGGAGCCCACATTCCCTGCTCAGAGGGGAGTCTGCTTCTCCCTCTGGTCCTCCCCCTGCTCCTGTGTGCACTCTCTCTCTCTCAAATAAAATCTTCAAAAAAAATTAATTTGCACTCCTACTTCACACCATATACAAGAATTAACTCAAAAGAGATGACAAATGTAAAAGCCAAAACTGTAAAACTCTTAGAAAAAAAAAGAAGTAAATTCTTGCAGACTTGGGTTAGGAAATGGTTTCCTTAGAGATGACACTAAAAACACAAGCAGGGGTGCCTGGATGGCTCAGTGGGTTAAGCCTCTGCCTTCGGCTCAGGTCATGATCCCAGGGTCCTGGGATCGAGGCCCGCATCGGGCTCTCTGCTCCACAGAGAGCCTGCTTCCTCTTCTCTCTCTGCCTGCCTCTCTGCCTACTTGTGTTCCGTCAAATAAATAAATAAAATCTTTAAAAATAAATAAATAAAAGCACAAGCAAACAAAGAGAAAAAATAGATAAACTGGACTTCATCAAAATAAAAAAATTTAGTGCTTCAAAAATACCATCAAGGGGCGCCTGGGTGGCTCAGTGGTCATGACCTCAGTGTCCTGGGATCAAGCCCCGCATCCGGCTCTCTGCTCAGCAGGGAGCCTGCTTCCCCTTCTCTTCTCTGCCTACTTGTGATCTCTGTCAAATAAATAAATAAAATTTCTAAAAAAAAAAATACCATCAAAAAAGTAAGACAACCACAATATGGGAGAAAGTATTTGCAAACCACATATCTGATATAGAAGTTGTATCCAGAATATAGAGTCAAACCCATTAGTAAGATTAAAAACCCTGATTTTTTTAAGTTAGTGGTCTTTTTATTGGGGGGGGGGAAGACTAGCATTTATAACTTTGAACGGATGTAAATTATAATTTCTTGAATAGCATTGTTGATGGTTGTGTTGAAGTCCACAGCCATAGCCTACTTTATGCTCCAAGTCATTGTTCAGAAGGTTTTAAAAACAGATAATCCAAAGATGCTCCCTTAGTAAAAGTTTCTTTTAAAAAAACTGGGTGAGTGGTGACAGCCTGACACCCATTTTGCTCTACTACAACAAGGACAACGCTGAGCCAACACACGTAGCATGCCACCAGGATGAGTGCCATCATCACAGTGGGTTGGAGCACAAAGAAGAACAAGAAGGCTAAGTGGGCTCTGTCTAGACAGGCTAAGTACATTCTGCTAAGTGGGCTCTGTCTAGACAGTTTATCCTTCACCCATTTTTCTGCACAACATCTTGAGGTAAATCAATTTTAATTGTTTGTTTTCGGTGAACCAGCTATGACAATTCATACTAACAAACTGAACTAGAACCTATTTGAATAGGTTTTAAATGTTTTTTCGTTTTTCAAAAAAAAAATTTTTTTTAAGTATTTGAAAAGATATTCCTCCAAAGACATACAAATGGACAATAAGCAAATGAAAAAATGCTCAACATCATTAGCAATGAGGGGAATGCAAATCAAAACTGCAATGAGATGCTACTTTACACACATTAGGATAGTTATAGTCAGAAAGACAGATAGTAAGTGTTAGAGAGGATGTGAAGAAATTGGTATGCTCACACACTGCTGGTGGGAATGTAAAATGGTATGGCCTAATTTTGGAAGATAGCCTGGCAGTTCCTCAAAAGGTTAAACATAGAGTTACCATATGATTCAGCAATTTCACTCTGATGTATATACTCAAGAAAAATGAAAATATATGACCATATAAAAACTTATACATGGAGGTGCCTGGTTAGCTCAGTTGGTAGAGCATGTGACTTTTTTTTTAAAAGATTTTATTTTATTTTATTTTATTTTGAGAGAGAGAGTGAGAGAGAGAGAACACAAGCATGAGCAGAGAGAAAGAGAGAAGCAGACTCCCCTACTAAGCAGGAAGCCCAATGCAGGGCTCAATCCTAGGGCCCTGGGATCATGACCTAAGCCAAAGGCAGATGCTTAACTGACTGAGCCACCCAGGTGTCCCCTGAGCATGTGACTCTTGATCTTAGGGTTGTTAGTTTGAGCCCCATGTTGGGGGTAGAGAATACTTAAAAATAAAATTAAAACAAAACAAAAAACCTTAGGGCACCATGGTTAAGCATCTGCCTTCCACTCAGGTCATGACCTCAGGGTCCTGGGATTGAGTCAGTCAGTCTCCCTGCTCAGCATGTGTCTGCTTCTCCCTCTGCCTCTGCCCCTCCACCTGCTTGTGCTTGCTCTATCAAATAAATAAGTAAAATCTATTATTTTATTTTATTTTATTTATTTGACACAGAGAGAGAGATCACAAGTAGGCAGAGAGACAGGCAGAGAGAGAGGGGAAGCAGTCTCCCTGCTGAGCAGAGAGCCCAATGTGGGACTCGATCCCAGGACCCTGAGATCATGACCTGAGCCGAAGGCAGAGGCTTAACCCACTGAGCCGCCCAGGCACCCCAAAATAAATGAAATCTTAAAGACAAAACACCTTATACATGAATGTTAAAAGCAGCATTGTCTTAACATTGTGAACAGGTGGGAGGCAATTCAGGCATCCATCAGCTGGTGAATGAATAAACAAACATGTCACATCCATATAATGGAATATTACTGAGCAATAAAAAGGAATGAAATATTGATACATGCTTCAACATGGATAAACCTTGAAAATACTTTGCTAAGTGAAAGAAAACAGTCACAGAAAGCTACATATTATATGATTCCATTTATATGAAATGTCTAGAATAGGTAACTCCACAGAGACAGAAAGTAGATTAATGATTGCTAGGGGATGGGGGAATGAGGAGTAACTATTAATGAGCACTGGGTTTCTTTCTTTTTTTTAAATTTTTTATTAACTATAATGTATTACTAGCCCCAGGGGTACAGGTTTGTGAATCTCTGGGTTTACACACCAGAGCGAGCACTGGGTTTCTTTTTGAAGTGAAGAAAATGCTCTAAATTTATAATGATGATGGTTACACAGCTCTGTGGATAACAACCCACTGAACTGTATACTTTAAAAGGGTAAATTTTTATGCTATGTGAATAATACCTTAATAAAGCTGTTATTTAAAAAGTTAGCTTGAATGAATAAAAAATTTTATATGAGAAAAATTAAACTCATTTATGTTTCTTATAATCTCTACTATCATTACTGAACCATTTTTATGAATGAAGACGAATAAGAAAGAAAATAAAAAGTGTAATTAGAAAAAATAAAAAAAAAACACACTTAGGTTTCGGTATTTGGTACAAAGCAGTGACTCTCAGATTTGGGCTGGTAGCAAGAGGGGTGAAAATGTTTTGCAAGTGCAGTAACTGCTGCTAAAGAAATACCAGCAGTTTCTAATTTTATGCTGTCCTATATTTTGCTGTGACTTTCATAGCTTTCGATAATGCTATAGTAGAGGCCAAAACAGAAATGCCTTTTATATTTTATTATAACAGCTAAACTGGGAAATAAACTCACCAATTGCTTTTTTAAAAATGAAATGAGCTAAAAACAACATAGATGTAAGTGGAGCTTAAATAAACCTTTACTCAGTAAAATGAATGTGTTCACAGGGGAGGGAGAGTTTGGTAGTAAAAATAGTTTAAAGTATTACATTATTTTAAAAAGCATTTTGTTTCATTTACTGTAGATGGTCAAACACCATTTTAAAACAGATGGTAAATCTGTTGGATAGTAAAAGAAATGACATCTTGTTTCCATTTTCCTATTCCTCCCAGTTCATCTCTTTATTGTAAATCATTTTCCATTGTGGGAGGATATTAAATTTAAATCAAACTGAAAGGAAAAAAGCATGTGGCTATATCCATAAATTCATGTTTCTTAGCACTTGCTGCCTCTTATATCCATTTTATGAAGAATACTTTAAATTGATCTATTTTTCCTGGATCTGAAAAAATTGAGTTTCTTTTCTTGAGCAAACAGCTCGTTCAAAAAACCTATTTACAAAAAGAAAACAAAAGAATTGTGTAGTTATGATATAAACATTTAAAATAAATTTTAATACTTTCAGGAGAAAGATGTGGTACTGGTAAGCATTTGAGGGATGGTATTAAATTTAATTTGTAAAGATAAATAATAACTAAGATATGCAGTGCTTATCATGTTCTTAGATTGTTCTAAATGCCATACATAAGACACTGTGTATATATGTTTGCATACATACATGTGTATGTGTATATGAATGTGTGTGTTGCTCACAATTATATAAATAAACACGTAAAAAAATTCTCACAATAACCACATTAAGAAGAGGGAACTGAGACAGAGCAAAGTTAAGCAGTTTGTCCAAGCTGAATCCAAGGGAGTTTGGCACCACAGTCCATTTTTAATAATTACTCTATGTATATATCAAGAGCACTAAGAACACTAAACAAGATTATAGATCTTTCAAATCTCCTATTCTGAACTTCCTTCTACAAAATACCAAGTTCTTTTTTTGGACATATGGTACATCTGAGACTTACTGTAAAGTTCTTTTACAAGAAAGGAGTAACTAATTTCTGGTTTTGAAACCTCTTTGACCTATGACAAAACACTCTAGATTTATGGAAAGCAAACAGTTTTTCAATCTAAAGCACGTTACTTTGGGATCAAACATAACTACATTAAAAAAAAGATACACTGGAGGGGACCTGGGTGGCTCAGTCAGTTGGGCATCAGACTCTTGGTTTCAGCTCGGGTCATGATCTCACAGGTTGTGAGCCCACTTGTGCTCAACAGGGTTTGCTTGAGATTCTATTCCTCTGACCCCCCCCCATGTTCTTTCTTTCTCTCTAAAGCAAATAGATTTTATTAAAATTTTATGAAAAAATTTTATAAAAACAACACTGGAGGTGTCACTGAGGGAGGCATTACAAGGAAGGCATGGAGAACCAGGAAACACATGGACCAATAGCCAGGACTAGAGTAGCTACCCTGGAGACACCCCTCTCACATGTGATGCCACTCCAGTAACCCAATCCCCACATGAACAGGATCTGAGAATGTGCCAAGGCTCCCCCTCGCCTTCACCAGGTGGGCCTATGTAATGTGTCCATGTGCAGTAAAGAGGGATGTCTTTTTTTTTTTTTTTTTTTTTTTTTTTGCTGCCACCTCCCTGCCAATGCATTGTTGGGGCAGAGGGAGAAGGTATTTTCAAGACAAAGCACAAGCAGCACAAATAAAAGGTGTGAAGTTGAAAAAAAAAATTGAAATCAGGTTAATAAATCCATATCTTTATTTTCCAGATGGTTAATCATGATAGAAATAAATTTCTATGTAAAATCGTATCTACTTTGGTAATTTGGATTTTTAGCTAAAAAAAGGAAAAAATTTCTTTTTTTCAAGTTATCTATTATTTTTTTCATTGAAGTATAGCTGACATACAATATTAACATTAGTTTCAGGTGTACCACATAGTGATTTGATAACCCTATACTTTATGCTATGCTCACTACAAGTGCAGCTGCCATCTGTCACCCCTCAACACTATTACAATACCATTGACTATATTCCCTATGCTGTACATTTTATCCCTGTGACTTATTCATTCCATAACTGGAAACCTATACCTTCAATTCCCCTTCACCCATTTTGCCTACCCATCTACAATTCCCCTTCACCCATTTTGCCAACCCCTCTGGCAAAAAACAGTTTGTTCTCTGTATTTAGTTTTAAGTCTGATTCTGCTTTTTGTTTGTTTGGTTTTTTAGATTCCACATATAAGTTAAATTATGTGATATTTGTCCTTCTCTGTCTTGACTTATTTCACTTAGCTTAATGCCCTCACGGTCCATCCATGTTGCCAGAAATAGCAATAGCTCATTATTTTCTAGTTGAATAATATTCCATTCTATATATACACCATATCTTCATTCATCTATCGATGGACGCTTGGTCCAGATCCTGGCCATTTTAAATAATGCCACAATAAACATAGGGATGCATATATCTTTTTGAAATAGTTTTTGTTTTCTTTGGGTAGTAGAATTACTGGATCATATGGTATTTCTATTTCTAATTTTTTTAAAGATTTTTATTTATTTACCTGACACGGAGAGAGAACACTAGTAGGCAGAGAGGGAGGCAGAGAGAGAGGGGGAAGCAGGCTCTCCATTGAGCAGAGAGCCTGATGTGGGGCTCGATCCCAGGACCCTGAGACCACGACCTGACCCGAAGGCAGAGGCTTAACCCACTAAGCCACCCAGGCGCCCCTCTATTTTTAATTTTTTGAGGAACCTCCATAGTTTTCCAATGTGGCTACACCAATTTACATTCCCAAGAGTGCACGAGGATTTTGTTTTCTCCAATTCCTTACCAACATTTGTTATTTCGTGTCATTTTGATTCTAGTCATTCTGACTGGCATAAGGTGATATCCTATTGTGATTTTGATTTGCATTAAGGAAAAGATGTTTTTTAAGATTATACTCAACTTCATACAACTAATTACCTAAAAACAATTCCCAAAGACATTTTTATTTTGAGAGAGAAACAAAGACTGCCTTCTTATATCCCAACTCTAGAACCAGATTGCTCTATGACATTTTTCCTAAAAGCATTCACTTAAAACATGTTCACATCGGGTCAACTTCAACTTATTGATAGGAATGGCTGGATTCTCTATGAAGAAGGAATTGAGGCTGAGTTCAGGCTGAACAAGAATGAATTTGACATCAGTTGTCAATACCTGCCATAGGTATGGGTAGATGAAGTGACGGCACAAGTGCTATCCATTTACTATCCCTGAATTAGTGGATACAATTTCTTTTTTTTTTTTAAGATTTTATTTATTTATTTATTTGAGAAAGAGATGGTATGAGTGGGGAGAGGGGGAGGAACAAGCAGACTCCCCACAGAGCAGGGAGCCCAACATAGGGCCTGATCCTAGGACCCCAATATCATAACCTAAACCAAAGGCAGACACTTAACCAACTGAGCCACCCAGGTACCCTAGTGGATACAATTCCCATACTAAAAAACCCGATCACTTGTAGTTTATAACAGAGCTTAAAGTAGAACTGAAAATATACATATGCCAAACCAATAAAGACCATTTTAATAAAAATAATACCATCTTACTATACCATAAAATAAAAAACTAACACTCCAAATTATTCTCCAAATGTTTAGGAAGTGAACTGTGGATCAGCCACATCATATAAGGGTGAAAGAAAGAAAACCAAAAACTTGTGTTGAAAGGAAGCAAGCTAGGGCCAAGATTTAATGGTGCTGGAGAGATAACTGGGCACAAGGAGGGGAAAAAACATTCTATGAAGGAAGGGGGACAGGTACTAAAGCAAAGCAGAAGTAAAGTTTTCTTGTCAGGGTAAAAAGCATTAAGAAAAAACATTCAAAACTTGGAAACAGGCAGAAGAGATCACTGGGTTCATTCCAATGGAATACAAGATATATTTAGCAGACTCTCTGGGAATTAGCTGATTGTGTAGAAATGTACATCTTTTTTTTTTTTTTTTTTTTTTTTTTTTTTTAGAAATGTACATCTTAATCTGACTTTCTATTGACTAGACTGTTTTACAACTTTATAGGGGTAGTGATTAAATTGCAGGTAACCAATAACAAAGCAAATTGCTCTTCCTATTGGAGAGCAATGCAAATGACTCCTGTCCTTAGTCACATAAATACAAATCTCCTGGTAGAAATTTAACTGTTTTACATCTGGAAAAAACATAACCCGAAATAGTATGTCTCTTACCATACAGAAATCTGCATCTGTTGACAAATTAGTTTTCAGCATTCCTTTGACTATATAAATTCTCTGTTCTTGAATTTTTCTTTGAACCAGTCTTAATATCTTATATGTTCTCATAGCTAATGAGTTGAATAAAATATTTGAAATATTTTCCTGTTATATTTGAATAAGAATCATGTTTTTAAGTTTTTGAAAATTATATTCTAGCAAATGTGTGTGTAGCAAATAATAAAGTAGATAAACAGGGAAAAAGAGTTACAGAGGCCCTAATATCAGGTAACAAGAAGACAGCAAAGGAGTGTAACTATGCTGTTAACAAATACCTACTTTGTTCTAGAATGATGAAATGGTGACTGAGTATTTATTACTAAGAATTTAGGTGTTGCCTACATGAGGTGACTATGCAGGTATCCCCTTTTCAAAAGCAATTTCTGAAGCTGTAATGTTCATAAAGAAATGGCAACTTGAGATGCCTGGGTGGCTCTCAAGTTGGCTGAGCGCCCAGCTCTTGGTTTGGGCATAGGTCATGATTTCACGGTTGTGAGATCCAGCCTTGCATCAGGCTCCACACTCAACACAGAGTCTGCTTCAGATTCTCACTCCCTCTCCCTCCTGCTCACACACTCTCTCTCAAATAAATAAATAAAATCTTAGAAAGAAAGAGAAAGGAAGGAAGGGCAACTTACCAATAAAGGAAGGCTAGAGAAGTGATGAAACCAGCAGACTTCACTAATAAAGAAGACTAGAGGGAAAAGATTCCAGGTAAGAACAATCCATGGTGTAGAATGCTACAAAAAGTCACATAAAATGAGATCTGAAAAGT
Organism: Enhydra lutris kenyoni; assembly: GCF_002288905.1. Taxonomy (NCBI): domain Eukaryota; kingdom Metazoa; phylum Chordata; class Mammalia; order Carnivora; family Mustelidae; genus Enhydra; species Enhydra lutris. Next base: position 13,095,294 of record NW_019154110.1, read on the forward strand.
GTCTATTCATTCATATATTCAGTAAATATTTATTGGGTTCTTAGTATATGCCAAAAACTGTATTAGTAATGGGATACAGTTATAAAACCAACATAGTCCCTACTGACAGTGAGAATGGTGGAAGAGACAGACATTAAATAGCTAATACAAGTAATAAGTGTTCAGAGATTTCAGTGCTGGGCAAGGAACAGTCCACTGAAGCCTGTCTCCACTGCTGATTATAACTAAACACTCTGGATGAAGTACAAAAGCCACTACCTGAGCACTCTGGAAAAGTTAACAAAAGCAAAAGCAGTACTAGGAGAAGAATCAAACTGGAAAAAGGATCCATTCAGGAGATTCATACTTTTGTGTGTGTGCGTGTGTGTGTGTATGTGGATGGGTAGTGAGAGAGAATTTTACAGGATGATGGGTGCCCAGTGAAGCTGTGGCAGTGGCAGCAAAGGCAGCTAAAACTCTTAGAGCAACTCTGTCTTTGTAGACAGAGAAACTAAGAAAAAGGGTCCTTGGGTTTTAAACAGTAGTGGGGGAGAAATCCCCATTTTCCCTCTCTTTTCTCTTGCTGTGAAATGGGCAACTAAAACTCCTAAAGAAACCTCATCATTCTAGCTATAGGACAGAGGCAGGAAGTTGAAGAGAATCCCAGAGAGGAGAGAGCCGGTTCGGTGTACAAATGAGCATATATCCAGGGCTCATTTCTCACATACACACACACAGAACATCTCACAGCAACAGAGTTAAAGTCCTTGAGAACTGAATGACAGTATAAAGCAAACCAAAGTCCAAGATCAACCCCTAAGTAGCAAAGATGTAGGACAGATTTAAAGAACACAGTATAGGATTTGAAAACAGTTCCGACATTAGAATCCAAAAGGGATAACAAGGCAAGATAGACCTTGCAGTCTCAATCCAAGTGACATACTGACTGCTGAAGACAACAATAAAAGTCAACATCCTCCAGAGGATTGTACTAGAATTGAGAATATCACAAAATAATATTCAAAATGTCCAGAAAGGATTTTTTTTTTTTCCTGATGGGCATTGATACCTCCTAGTTCAATGTGCCCCTCAGATTTCCACAGTGATTTTCCACAGAGCTGTGCCCCATACTGGCACCCCTTTAATAGGCCAGGTTTCCACTGCCCTTCATTGGCCATTGTCCATGAGTTGGTAAAAATGAAATCTAAGGATTGTTATCATTGTCTAATTCTTCCACCAATGCTAAGAAAACAGTATGCAATTCGGCCTACCTAGCTGATTTTTACCTTCTCTGATCAGCGTGGTGGTCTCCCAAATAGGATTTTGTCCACTTACTTTACAGCTGCCATCCATGAACCAAGGAGATCTTTGTTAGTCAGCTAAGAGATGTCTATAAGGCATAGTCCAAGTGATGACAGAATCTAGAGGCTCCTCAAAATTTCAAAGTCAGGCTTAGGGTTTGAAAAAAGGCTCCCTATTGTAAGTACATCATCTTTGCTTTCCATAGGTAACATGACTCTGCATAAACTATTTTCATTTTATTATGGAACTATTCTGGGCACTGCCCTCCCCAATACAGTGTTTTTCCAACACTGTCTAAGACATCAAAGGCATTTTAGGTTTCAAGATTTTATGTCCAAGTCACAAGGGGAGTTTTAATTAACATCTGACGCAACCTAGTAATTCCCTCAGTGGGAATTCTCCAGACCAAAGTCTCAGTAGCCAAAGCTGGGAGGTGCTCCCAGGCTTTTGTGATAAGCCCCAGTATATGTTCCACATACAGTTATTGCACAAAGAATTTGTCCAGAGGTGCCTAGGCAGCTCAGTTGGTTAAATGTCTGCCTTTGGCTTGGGTCATGATCCCAGGGTCCTGGGATAGAACCCCACATTGGGCTCCCTGCTCAGCGAGGAGCCTGCTTCTCCCTCTCCCTCTACCACTCTGCCTGCTTGTGCTCTCTCGCTCTCTAATAAATAAATAAAATCTTAAAAAAACAGCAACAACAAAAAAGAATTTGTCCAAATCAGCACTCCAGCTCCTATTCTATATCGTTAAGATTCACATAATCTTATTGATTCCCATTTAGCATGTCCAATTAATATTGCTTGAAGGGCAGATTTACGTGCCTTCTATTTTACAATTATAAGTAGCTGTTCCCCAATCAGATATAACGTTCATCCCCATAATGCAATCAGGTGAAAGATAAAACCATTTCACGTAAGGCCCACTGAAACATTAATTCTCATCTAAGCTTTCATCTTGGGGCACCTGGGTGGCTCAGTCATTAAGCGTCTGCCTTCAGATCAGGTCATGGTCTCAGGGTCCTGGGATCGAGCCCTGCATCAGGGTCCCTGCTCAGCAGGAAGCCTGCTTCTCCCTCTCCCACTCCCCCTGCTTGTGTTCTCTCTGTCGCTGTGTCTCTCTCTGTCAAATAATAAATAAAATATAAAAATTTAAAAAAAAAACACTTTCACCTTAATTTCATCAGCCTTAACATTCTTAGCTGTAGCTTCCATTAGGACTTCATCAACAGGTTCTGGTTTTATAACACTGACCATGGAAGGTGTTCCCCAGTCATACATAATATTCATTCCTATAAAACATTCAGATAAAAGAGACAATTTCTTTATATAAAGCCTGTTTCAACATCTAATTTTATAATCCTATAAATTCTTATATTTCTATATTCTCTCAATTTGATGGTAGTCCAAGTTAGAGCTTCATAAGCAGGTTTCCATACCACAGTGCATGGAACTGTGTTGCAAAGGAGTACCAGAAATTTCTCTGTCCCCTGATCATTTTATCCACACAAGTTCATATGGCCTTGGGTGTCAGGCCAGAAAATTCTGGCCCCTTGGTAAATCTTTACCTTGATTAATAAACCTAGCCATCACCCCAAGCAATTCTGGGTAGATTTTTCTCATTGTAATCTATACCTTCTGGCTTTAAAAATTCCTCCAAACTGAGGTCAATGAAGCAGACTAATGTGGGGCCTTTCAACATTGAGGAACTAGCAGGGAGTCCCACTGGCCCTTCCAACTTTGGTAGTGCTGTATCAACGTCTTTGTTTCAACAATATCAACATCCACCACTCTCATTCCATTTCTCTATAACCTTCTAAAGCCTTCCACTCTGCTGAGACAAGTCCCCTGACATGCCCCTCTGTCTTTCCTCCATTTTCTTGCTACTTTAATGATCTTGTTTTCAGTAAAACCCATACTGAGAAATTGAGACCACAAATCTGATAGGACTTCTCATGATGTTTCATTTCTGCAAAAGTAAAGTTATATGGCATGCTCGTGCAACAGAAGCCTCCTTAATCACAGCATCTTCCAGAACCTGAGTAATAAGCATATTCATCAAGTGAACAGCCCAGTCATCATAAAGCCAGTCCCTTAATGCTTGCATAGAAAGCACATCAGCTGCTTCATCTACAATTGGTTCCATTTGGCAATTATGGGGGGAGTGAGGCAGTTCCCCCTTTCTCAGATAAACACAATTTCCAGTGACTTTTATCCAGTCCACCAGGATGGCTGTTCTCCTGGGAATAACCACATGTTTGTCTGGATCATGTATAGCCACGTGTGATTGTTTAACAGTGAGCTTCAGGTCCTGTACCAGCCCAAACTCTTTCATACAGCAGCATTTAAAACCAAAGATACTTCTCCTTATTTACTCTTACAATCCATTTTAGTAAAGGTTCTTCAGAAAGCTGATAATACTAATCTACAAAATGAGACAAATCCTTCACACTATAACCACTGTTCTCAGTAGTTTCTTGGTTTTGCCTTTCTCCCATGTTGACTACCTTATTGGTGACCAGAGGTATTAGAGGTAATTTCTATTGTTCTGGCATAATTTTTCCCTTTGTGGGCAGCTTTGTGGCCAAAGCTCAGACCAATCAAAGTCTGAGCTTGGTCCAGCATCAAAGCCTAACCACACTTTCTTTCATCTTAATATTACAGATAACAATAACCAAGGGATTACATGGTTAACATGTTTCTTCTTATTTTTCATTTCCTTACATATCCAATAAGACAACTCTATAGGAATTGGGTCTACCACCATTTCTAAATTATACTGGTAATTTTTTAAGAAAGATTTTATTTATTTGAGAGACAGAGAGAAAGAGCACTGGAGTTGGGGGAGGGGTAAAAGGGGAGGGAAAGGGAGAAGCAGACTCTGTGCTGAGCACCAAGCCAGATGCAGGGCTCAGAAGACTTGATCCCAGGACCCTGACAGCAGGACCTGAGCTGAAACCAAGAGTCAGATGCTGACTGAGCCACCCAGGCGCCTCTCCACTGTTAATTATTACCTTTAGTCACTGATTGCAGTACAGCTGCAGTTTCATACCATGGGTGACTAGGCAGCCATCCAGGACTCTTTAAAGTAAAGGTTCTTTACCTCCTACCCTTTCATCCTTTCCCTTCATAAATCAAGTATTTCCTTGAGATAAGGCCCATTCTAGCGAATCTCATTTCTCTGACACCAACGAAAAGAAAACTGTTTCTCTGCCCACAGAACACTTCTGACACCAAGTGTATGAGGGTTGGTTTTTTTTTTTTTTTAAGATTTTATTTATTTATTTGACAGACAGAGATCACAAGTAGGCAGAGAGACAGGCAGAGAGAGAGAGGAGGAGGAAGCAGGCTCCCCGCGGAGCAGAGAACCTGACATGGGGCTGGATCCCAGGACCCTGGGATCATGACCTGAGCCAAAGGCAGAGGCTTTAACCCACTGAGCCACCCAGGTGCCCCTGTTTTGTTTTGTTTTGTTTTGAAGTACATCACTTACACTTCCCACTCTGGATACCAACTGGGTATCCTATTTTAACATCCACAGACTTATGGACTCAGTCCCACAAGATTATCTTCAATTCAAATGCCAATCACAAGTAATGAGTCCCTAATGGGACCGATTTTTGTCTGACTTGGCTACAAAATCAAGGGTTCCTATAATCACCCCCTCAGATTTAATAATTTGCTAGAATGGCTTGCAAAACTCAAGGAAACATTTACTTATGTTTACCAGTTTCCTATAAAGGATATTGTAGTGAATACAGATGAATAGATGAAGAGGTACAAAGGATAAGGTCTAAAGGGGTTCCATGTGTTGGAACATCTGCTGCCATGGAACTGGGGTACATCACCTTCCTGGCATGCGGATGTGTGCAGCAACCCAGAAGCTCTCCTTGTAGTTTATGGATTTTTATGGAGGTATCATGTACACATGATTAAGCATTACCTCAATCTCCATCTTCTTTCCCCTCTCCTAAGGATGGAGGTAGGACTGAAAGTTCTAAACTTCTAATCATGGAATGGTATTCCTGATGACCAGTCCCAACCCTAAAACTATCCAGGAATCAACCAAGAGTCAACTCATTAGAACAAAACATGCTCCTATCACCTAGGAAATTCCAAAGGGTTAGAACCTCTATGTAAAATATTCCTAATCACCCTCATTGCTCAGGAAATTATTATAAGGGTTTTAGAAGTTCTGTTAGGAACCTGGGGAAGAGAACAAATATATAATTCTTATTATACCACACAGTTATTATTATTATGCTCTATAAGATAAAAATGAACCGGCTTAAAAATAATGGAAAGATACAAGTTCTCAGCCAGAGAAAAAGAAATTATGGAAAAGAAACAAATAGAAATTTTATTTTCTTTTTTAAAGATTTGTTTATTTGAGAGACAGAGAGAACACGAGTTGGGGGCGGGTGCAGAGAGAGAGGGAGAGAATCTCGAGGAGACTCCCTGCTAATTGCAGAGCCTGACCCTGAGATCATGACCTGAGCTGAAATCAAGAATCAGACACTTAACCAACTAAGCCACCCAGGCACCCCAAAAAGAGATACTTTAAACTGAGAAATATATACAGACAAAAAATTTCATTAAATAAGATCAAAAATAGGATAAAAGTGGTAGAGAAACCTGAAGATAGATCAATAGAAATTATCCAGTCTGAAGAACAGAGGAAAAATAAGATTGAAAAGAAAATGAAGACAACCGCTGGGATCTGTGGGACAATATCTAATGGTCTGACATTCATTTCATTGGAGTTCCAGAAAGGTACATTAGTTTCTACGTAAAGGTACAGTGGAGGTGTATTAGTTTCCTGTTGATGTTATATCAAATTACAACAAACTTTGTGGCTTAAAACAACAGAAATCATTCCCTCACAAATCTAGAGGCCAGAATTCTGAAATTAAGGTGTTAGAAGGGCTGCATTCCCCGTAGAGGCTCTAGGAAAGAATCCATGACTTGCGCTCTTCCAGCTTCTGGCAGCTATCAGAATTCCTTAGCTTGTGGTCATTTCTCTCTCTACTCCATCTTCACACTGCCTTCTCCTTAGCGTTTCTATGTTATCTCCTTCTCCTCTCTCTTATAAGGACACTTGTGATGGAGTTTAGGGCCTACTTGGAAAATCCCGGGGAAGAGCCTTAACTCAAAATCCTTAATTACATCAGCAAAGACTGTTTTTCCTAATAAAGTAATACTTTAATTTCTAGGATTAAGTCTTGATATCTCTGGGTAGCCATTAGTGCACACACACAAATTTTTTTGAAGAAATAATTAGCAAAAACTCCACAAATTTGGTGAAAGTGTAAATTTACAGATCTGCTGAGATTTAAGCATCTTAGGGAATTTCAAACAGGATAAACTCACAGAAAACCACTCCCAAGAAATCATAATAAAACTGCTGGATATACAAATATTGATTCGTTGTGTTGTACACCTGAAACTAATATGGTGTTGTATGTCAATTATAACTCAATTAAATGATACAAAACAAAAAAAAAAAAACCCGCTGGAAACCCAAGATAAAGAAAAAATCTTGAGAGTAGCTAGAGGAAAATAATACATAACATATGGAGGAGCAAAGACTTAAATGACTATGGATTTCTCATGAGACACCTTGGAGAATAAGAACAATGAGATATCTGTAAAATGCTGAAAGAAACTATCCAAAATTAAATATCAATCAAAGCAGCTTTCATTATGAAAGTAAAATGAAGACATTATCTGAGTAAGAAAAACTAAGAGAATATATTGCCAGCAGACCTAACAGAAACAGAATAGAAGTTCTTCAGAACTAAGGGAAATGATACCAGGGAAACACAGAACTCGAAGCATGAAAGAAATGCAAAAGAAACGTAAATATGTAGATAAATATAAAAGACTATTTTTTTTCACTAAAGTTCTTTAAAATTTGTATGACTATTACAAGCAAAAATCATAACACCATTTGATGCAGTTTTCAAATGACAGAAATGTGATCAACATGACACAAACAGAAGAGAAGAAAACAAAGGCACATATATGGATTTAGGATTTTTTAATTATTATTATTATTTGAAAGAGAGAGAAAGAAATGGAGTGGGGAAGTCAGAGGGAAAAGCAGACTCCTTGCTGAGCAGGGAGCCCAATGCAGGACTCAATCCTGGGACTCCAGGATCATGACCTGAGCCAAAGGCCGTTGCTTAACCAACTAAGCCACCCAGGTGCCTTGGATTTAGGTTTTTTGTTTGTTTGTTTTAATTTATTTAATTTATTTTATTTTATTTTTCTTAATTTATTTTTTTTCCTAATTTATTTTCTTTACTTTATATACTTGACAGAGAGAGAGAAAGCACACAGCAGTGGGGGGAGGCAGAGGGAGAGCAAGAGGGAAAAGCAGACTCCCTGTTGGGCACAGGGCCTGACGTGGGGCTTGATTCCCGGACCCTGAGATCATGACCTGAGCTTAACCAACTGAGCCACCCAGGCACTCTGGATATAAAATTTTGACATTTTATTTGAAATAAACTGTGAAAGGTTAGGAATGCATATTATAATCCTTAAAATAACCATTAAAAACACTGTATCTCTGGGTGCCTGGGTGGCTCAGTGGGTTAAGCCTCTGCCTTCGGCTCAGGTCATCATCTCAGGGTCCTGGGATGGAGCCCCGCATCCAGCTCTCTGCTCAGCAGGGAGTCTGCTTCCCCCTCCTCTGCCTGCCTCTCTGCCTTCTTGCGCGCACTCTCTCTCTCTCTGTGTCAAATAAATTAAACAAACAAACAAACAAACAAACAAAAAAACACTGTATCTCTAATATATACCAATGGCCAACAAGCACTTGAAAAGATGCTCAACATAACTAATCATTATAGAAATGCAAATCAAACCATAATGATTACATGTCAATTATACCTCAATAAAGTTGGATAAAAGAAAACCACAATGAGATATCACCTCACATCTATCAGGAATGGCTACTACAAAAAAAGGAAGAAAGGAAGAGGGGGAGGGAGGGAAAAGATAACAGGTGTGGTGAAGATGTAGAGAAATTAACCCTTGTGCACTGTTGGGGATAATGTAAAATAGCGCAGTTGCTAAAGAAAACACTATGGCACTTCCTCAAAAAATTAAAAATTGATATAATAATTCCACTTCTAGGTGTATATCCAAAATATAAAGCAGAATCTCAAAGAAACATCTGTATACCCATATTTATAGCAGATTATTCACAACAGACCAAAGATGGTTAGAAACCAAGCACCCATCAGCAAATGAATGGATAAACAAAATGTGATATATAGACAAAGTGAAATATTATTCAGCCTTTAAAAGGAAGTAAATTCTAGTATTTGCTACAACAATATTTGAGATTATGCTAAGTGAAATAAGTCAGTCACAAAGACAAATACTGTATAAATACATTTACATGCATTATCTAGAGCAGTCAAATTCATAGAAATATAAAGTATTATGGTATTTGCCAGGGCTTGGGAGGAGAGAGAATGGGGAGTTATTGCCTAATAGGTATAGGGTTTCAGTTTCGCAAGATGGAAAAGTTCTGAAAATGGCTGCACAGCAATGTAAATGTATTTAGTAATACTGAACTATACAACTAAAATTAGTTAAGATGATAAATTTTGTTATGTGTATTTTACCAGTTAAAAATTAGAAAATGAAAGTGCTTATATCTTAGAGAGAGAACCAAAAAAGCCAATAGATAATGGAATACTAAAAATATCCAAACAATCCAAAAAAAAGGCAGAAAAGGTTAAAGAGAAAAATAAAAAAGAGGAAACAAATAGAAATCAATAAAAGGGTAACTTAAGTCCAACCCATCAATTATTACACTAATGTAAATAATCTAAACATACCAATTAAAAGCAAAAATTGTCAGATTGAGTTTTTTTTTTTTTAAAGATTCAACTAAAATGTAATAAACAACCCATAGATTAGGAGTAAAAGGATTGAAAAGATAACATTAAAACACTAGTCAAAAGAAGTGGGAGTTGCTTTGTATCACCATAGATAAAGAGGGATATTATACAATGTTAAAAGGATCAAACTGCCAAGAAGAATTGTAATTGTGTATGGACCTAAAAACAGATCTTTAAAATACATGAAGCAAAAACTTGAATGAATAAATAGACAAATTCATAATTATACTTGGAGGCTTCACTATTTCTCTTAGTAATGGATAGAATAAGTAGAAAGTCAGCAAAGACTGAGAAGACCTGAATAACACTATCAACCAACTTGACCTAAGATATTTGTAGAATTCTCTACCCAACAACAGCAGACTATACATTCTTTTCAAGTGTACCTGTAGCACTTATCAAGACATATGATAGTCTGGGGGCACCTAGCTTGCTCAGCTCCAACAACAGAGTGTGTGTGATTCTTGATCTTGGGGTTGTGAGTTCAAGCCCCACATTGGGCAGAGAGATTACTTAAATAAATAAAAAATAAACTAAAAATATCTTTAAAAAAGAGACGATATTCTAGGTCATAATACAATTTCATTTTTTAATAGATTTATTTATTTGAAAGAGAGAATGAGACAGGGAAAGAGAGCACGTGTCCTCGAGCTGGGGGAAGGGCAGAGGAAAGGGAGATGCAGGCTTCCGGCTTAGCAGGAAGTCTGATGCAGGTCTTAATCCCAGGACCCTGGGATCATGGCCTGAGCTAAAGGCAGAAGCTTAACTGGCTCAGCCACCCAGGGACCCCTAGATCATAATACAAATTTTAAAGAATTGAAATCATAGAAAGTATGGTCTCTGAATATATCAAATTAAATGAGAAACCAATAATAGAAAGATATCTAGAAAAGTCATAAATATTTGGAAATTAGCACACTTCTAAGTAACCCACAGATCAAATAAGTCATCACAGGGAAGTTAAAAAATATTCTGAACGGAGTTCAAATAAAAAGACAACATATGAAATGTATGAGACTCAGCCAAAGCAGTGCTCAGAGAGAAATGCATAAAATCACATGCCTATATTAGAAAAAAAATCTATGATCTAAAGTTCCACCTTTAGGGGCACCTAAGTGGCTCAGCTGATTAAGCGTCTGTCTGGCTTCTGCTCAGGTCATGGGTCCCGGGTCTGAGCCCCTTATCGGGATCCCTGCTCAATGGGGAGTCTGCTTCTCTCTCTCCCTCTCCTCCTCACTCATTCTCTCTCTCTCTCAAATAAATAAATAATATCTTTTTAAAAAATTAAAAAAAGAAATTTCCACCGTTAGAGGAGTGCATGGCTAGTCACTGAGAGCATGAGACTTTTAATCTCAGGGTCATGAATTCAAGCCCAATGTTGGGCATGAAGCCTACTTAAAAATAAACAAACTTACACCTTTAGAAACCACATAAACAAGAGCAAACTAAAGCCAAAGCAAACAGAAGGGAAATAATAAAGAGCAGAAATCAGTAAAATTAAAAATAGGGAAACTTCAGAGAAAAATAACACCAAAATAAAAGAAACCAAATTTTACTGAAAATACCAATAGGAGTGCCTCAGTGGCTCAGCTGGTTAAGCACTGAACCTAGTTTTGGCTCAGGTCATGATCTCAGGGTTGTGGGGTCAGGTTCCATGCTCAGCACACAGTCTACCTGAGTTCTCTCCCTTTCCCTTTCCCTCCCCTTGTGCCTCTCTCCCTCCTCCCCTTTCTTCTCGTGATGGTACTCTCATCTCTCTCTCGAAAATAAATAAAACAAAATAAAGGAAAATACTAACAAAAATCTATAAACTTCTAGCCATACTAGGAAAAAAAAAGACACAAATTACCAAAATCAGGAATGTGAGGGTAACATCATTGCAGACACTACAGATATTTAAGAGAGTATTACACACACCTTTAGGCCAATTCATCCATAACAAATTACCAAAGCTCACTCAGGAAGAAATATATAACCTGAATAATCCTGTATCCATTAAAAAATTTAAATTTGTAGTTTAAAACCTGTCCATAAAGAAAATTTTTTTCCAGGTAGGTTCACAGGCAAATCTACCAAATCGTAAAGAATAATACTAATTCCATACAATCTTCTTTGAAAATAGAAGGAGGGGAAACATTTCCAATTCAGGAGCACAACCCTGTTACCAAAGCCAGATAAATATATTATAAGAAAGGCAACATCTCCCATAAACACAGATGCAAAATCCACCACAAAACATTTATAAATAACATGCAACATATGAAAAGGATAATATACTACCACCCAATGCGTTTTATCCTGTAAATGCAAGGCTGATTCAACTTTTAAAAACTAACTGACAGGGGCGCCTGGGTGGCTCAGTGGGTTAAAGCCTCTGCCTTCGGCTCAGGTTGTGATCCCAGGGTCCTGGGATCGAGTCCCACATCAGGCTCTCTGCTCAGCGGGGAGCCTGCTTCCTCCTCCTCTTCCTCTGCCTGCCTCTCTGCCTACTTGTGATCTGTCTGTCAAATAAATAAAATCTTAAAAAAAAAAAAGACTAAATGACATAATTCACCATATTAATAGACTAAAGAAGAAAAACTGTATGATTTCTCCAAAAAGACAGGAAAAGCATTCGACAGAATTAAGATCTACTCATGATAAAAACTTAGAAATCTTAGAAAGGAACTTACCTAACCTAAAAAATGACATCTACAAAAGATAAACTATAGGTAACACATAATAGTAAAAGACTGAATTTTTTTTCCCTAAAACAGGAACAAGGCAAGGACATCTACTCTCACCGTTCCTATTCAACATGTTTGAACAACAGTTCAAACCAACACAATAAAAAATAAATGACATAGAGATTGGAAGGGAAGAGGCCATCTCTCTTGACAGACAACACTAAATACACAGTATGAAAGAATTTACAAAAATCCCCAAAACTAATGAGAAATTGGCAATGTCATTCAAAGCCACAATTTATGATCTCCAGATCTCTATATGAAACTGCAACTGGATATCTTCACTTGTATGTCCCAAGAACGCAACTCCTAAGACTATTTCCACAACTGAATTTATTATCCCTCCAAAATTGGTCTTTAAAAATACATGTTTCCAGGGTACCTGGCTGGCTCAGTCACTGGTACATGCAACCCTTGATCGCGGGGTTGTAAGTTCAAGTCCCATGCTGGGTGTAAAAACTACTTAAAAATATTAGATAGATAGATAGATAGATAGGGGTACCTGGGTGGCTCAGTGGGTTAAAGCCTCTGCCTTCGGCTCAGGTCCTGATCCCAGGGTTCTGGGATCGAGCCCAGCATCAGGCTCTCTGCTCAGCAGGGAGCCTGCTTCCTCCTCTCTCTCTGCCTGCCTCTCAGCCTACTTGTGATCTCTGTCAAATAAATATAAAATCCTTAAAAAAAAGGAAAAAAGATATTATAAAAAATACTATATATACACATACATATGCACACACATATATATTTACATATATACACATACATACTTATATATACATATATATGTATGTGTATATATGTATTTACATATGTATATATGTGTATGTATTTCCCATTATCTTTAAGTAATACCACCAATTTACTTGTTCTAATATTCATAGCTTTTCAAAACTGATTTATCCATCCACCCAAGTTACAAAAGAGAGATTCATCTTAGACTTCTTCCAACTCCAAATCTACTTGGGTCACTTAGGAAATCAGTTAACTTGTTATGAAACAAACTGCTCCAAATCTGAAGGTTTAAAAGGAAATATTTATTATTTCCTGTGATTCTGTGGTTTGACTAGCTGATTCTTCTGGTCTGAACCATTTAGTTGGGGCTGGGTGTCTAGGATGACCTCACACATATGTTTGTCAACTGGGAAGGCTGAGATGGTTGGGACACTTGGTGCCTCTCTCCAAGTGCCTCCTATAGGAGGCAAAGCCTGATTTGATTATATGGTGGCTAAAGAGTTATCAGCTGTAAAAGGGCAAGTCACAACATGCAAACATTTTTCGAGTCTCCACTGAATTATAACTGCTATCATCTCAATGGCCAAAGCAAGCCACATGAGTTAGCCAGTCTGGGAGGGGATTACCCAAGGGTATGACCAAATGGCTTGAGAAGAAGGGCATAACTGCAACAATTATCAGACTTAATCCTATTTATTTATCTCCTCCAATCTCATGAATCCCATTTTACTGAGGAGTTCAAGATCTTCTCATCTCTATTGTAATACTCTCCTAACTGAGCTTGTATTACTATAAGCTATCAGCATGTGAATTTTCTGGAAAATGCAAATCTTGTCACAAAACTCTGCCGCTTAAAACTAAATAGCTTTCTGGGGCGCCGGGGTGGCTCAGTGGTTTAAGCCTCTGCCTTCGGCTCAGGTCATGATCTCAGGGTCCTGGGATCGAGGCCCGCATTGGGTTCTCTGCTCAGCAGGGAGCCTGCTTCCTCCTCTCTCTGCCTGCCTCTCTGCCTACTTGTAATCTCTCTCTCTCTCTGTCAAATGAATAAATAAAATCTTAAAAAAAAAAAAAAACCAACTAAATAGCTTTCCTTTGGCCATTAGAATAAACTATGGAATAAATCCCTAGATGAGAACCACAAAATCTTTCATTTTCTAGCCCATACTTATTCTTACTATTCTCTCATATGCACCCTACTCTTTCAGAAACAAACAAACAAAAAAATTCCTTCAAAGGGCCATTATGTTCAATACCATGCCCTTCCACCTAATGTTATTTTTATCTGAAATGTCCATCCATTTACTGCTTGTGTCCTGGCAAATTTTGACATATTCTTCAAGAGTCATCTCAAATACCACAAATTTAATGAAGCAGTTCCTTCCTGACAAAGTTAAATACTCCTGTTCTTGCTTCCATTGCATCTCATGCAACCTTCAATTATAGTGTTTATTCCAATACACTACAATTATTTGTTTGGAGACTTGTCTAGCCACTTATGTCACTGTGGGAGGACTGTGTTTTTTTTAATGTCTACCTCTTCAACGTCTAGTACAATTCTTGACATTTAGTACTCAGCAAATGCTGTTTGAATTAATCAATTAAAATACCCATTTCTGCATTCTAGTTGCCAGTGGAAAGAAAATGTATCAGATAAGTCTATCACTGTCAAATCTTGTCATCACCTCAGTACTCTTCTTCAAATGTTACTTTTCGTCAAGTTGTTTGAGTGGAGTACAGTTCCAAGTATACTAGCAAATTCTGAATATGTACTAATATACCTGCAATGTGTTATGAATGTGTTAAAATAAGAATTTAAACATTACAGTGAGATATACAAATGTAATAAAATTTAAATGTACCTAATGTATTAAAATTATCAATGTACTAAATGACTGATGCCCCATTATAACTATAGCTAGATTACATGAGACTCTCTTCTTTCTGTTTCCTTAAATCACCATACCTTTTAAAGTTTAAAATAAAATTATTCACGTTGTAGGGGCACCCGGGTGGCTCAGTTAAGCGTTTGCCTTCGACTCAGGTCATGATCCTAGGATCCTGGGATCCAGCCCCGCATTGGGCTCCCTGCTCAGCAGGAAGCTTGCTTCTCTCTCTCCTACTCCCCTTGCTTGTGTTCCCTCTCTCGCTGTGTCTGTCAAATAAATAAATAAAATCTTTAAAAAAAAAATCCGTGTTGTAGGTGGAATGAAAGGATATATACAAAAATATGTCTCCTTCAAGAACTCACTACAGTCCAGAGCCTGGCCTTTGCTATGGTCCTAATATTTGTATCCCCTACAAAATTCATACACTAAATCCTAAAGTCCAGTGTGATGGTATTAGGAGGTGGAGATGATTAGGTCATTAGGTGATTAGGTCATGAAGGCACAGCCCTTATGAATGAGATTCCAAAGAGTTTCCTCCACCCTTCCACCATAGAAGGACATAGCAAGAATATGAAACATATTCAAGGAAACAGGTACTCACCAGACACCAAATCTGCCAGCACTTTGATGGTAAACTTCTTCGGCTCCTGAACTGTGAGAAATAAATTTGTTGTTTATGAGCTACCTAGTCAATAACTTTGCAGCCCAAATGGACTAAGACAGCCTTACTAACCCAGAAACTGAATCTGTCAGCAAGAAATTATGTTAATCAAGCTCATGGAGACCTATTAATATTAGAAAAATAAAAAGCCCAATATCTTAACAGTGTGAAGCAGATCTAATACAATTAGGGGGTGGATGTGGGGGTGTGGGGAGGAGAGTTCCTCTCTAAGCAAGTGAAAGGGTTTGGTGATAGAACTAATCTGACTTAAGTACAGCCTCAAAGTGGTTAACCAAGGATAAACGGTGTGCTCAGTTGTTCTCTGATACAGGAGAAAATAAAGTGCAAACAACTTCATGATTAAAAAGCCAAAGTGGTTAACCAAGGATAAACGGTGTGCTCAGTTGTTCTCTGATACAGGAGAAAATAAAGTGCAAACAACTTCATGATTAAAAAGCC
>NW_019154110.1:13110958-13170692 GCF_002288905.1 Enhydra lutris kenyoni
TCAGAAAGTACCCACAACTAAACTAATTTGGGCAAAATTGAGACTGGTTCTAAGTCAGGTAGTGACCAATATAAAGACAAAGTATCACTCATTCCACTACATAGTCAACTCATAGCACATATATGAAAATTTATTGTCTCTAATGAAGAAAGAAAACCCCTTACCAGGTAAGTGCAGCCCCACAGGGCATGGAATATTTAACTCAATACTGTAGGAAGACTATTAAGAGTTATTTACTTGACGTCAATTTAATTCAATACTGTAGAAAGACTATTAAGAGTTATTTACTTGACGTCAGTTTCTATAAATTAAAGGTAAAAGGCTTGCAGTTCAGAATGGAAAGGCTTTTGGTAATCGTGCGGGATGGCGGAAGATTCGTGGAATACATTTAGTACTGTTTAAAATACATTTTCACGAGGAATCAACAGGCGGGGTTGTTTAAGATTTTTCTTAACAAGCTTGTCATTTTAGGACTTATAAAGACAGCACAGTTCCCTATATTCCATACAAGACAGGGTTTTTCTAAATTTAACATCTACTTCCTCTGCCACCAAATCTCTGTCCGACTTCTCTTAGCTTCTCCCTCAAGTTTTGGCAGGGTCTAGCTCACACGGCGCCAACTTTAGCATCATAACGAAAAGCCTTTTCATTTCAGTTAAAACTTCACCACCCAGCCACAACTCGGTCAGGGGTTAATCTCGAGAAACGCAAACGCGAACACCCGAACGCTCTCGCTCCGTGCCGCTCTTTCAAAGATGAGCCATCCCCTAGCTGACGTGGCATCTCTAACTCGGGTCCCAGGAGACGGGCGTGAAGCGAGACCAGGGGGATGGGCAGCCTCCACAAGGCAGGTGCCCAGGATCCTGCGGGACGAGGCGGGGCCGGCCTCAGACAACCCCCAACATCAGGCCTCTCCTCCGAGGGCAGGCTACCGGAACCGAAACATTTTTAACTCAAAATGTCCAGATCTCTGAGGCTTGTGGCGGATTACACGTATATACGGACACAGAGACGGCGGCTTATGGTTTAATGCAGACGCCTATACCGGCGGTCTTCAGGCGCAGCCCACTACTAGCCGCAGCCACCCCCCCACGCGGCCTCACCGCTGCCGGGTTCCCAGGCGCCTCCTGTCCCTCTGCGCGTTGCGCGGGGGCGGGCACGCGGCGGGCAGCGCACGCGCGCGTGAGGACGTCCGGGGAGCGCGCGCGCCGCCGCCGCCACCGAGCTGGGCCGAAGTTGCCGGTAATGGGGTTTGAAGGTGATGGCCTTGATTGAAGGCCTCGCGGCGGGGTCTTCCGCTGTTGCTGCGCTCGCTGCCGAGGTCTCCGTTCACTCTTCGTCATGAGAGGTCAGGCCTGGGAAAAGCGGGAGGAGGCCGGAGACCGCGGCGAATGGGGCTCGGGGGGTGGCGGGGTTGGAGGTGGGAAATAAATGGGGCACTCAAAGCTCTAACGTGGGTGGAAAACTGAGTCCTGGGGATTCCGGAAGAGTTGCGTGCATTCGCTTTTAATTTTTTCGTTCCCTTGCATGTGTTTGGAGGAAAGTGGGAAGGTTCTACGTTTTTATTTATGGAAAAAGATACACAAACTGTCTCGTCCAACGTTGGTCTTCGGAGGTTTGAGGGAATAAATAGCACCTGTGGCGTTGGAGCATCGGTGAAAGCCTTTGAAGGCATTAAAAACCACACCGCCGTACAGTAACTGAAAAAAAAAAAAAATTCAAACTTAGGAATGAAATAGAATGACAGAACATACCCTGACGTTAACCTTATTTTCCTCCTACCAGCAGTCTGGGATAAGGCTCTGCGTTCTGTCAGCTGGGATTGATTCTAGCATATTTCTGCCTACACTGGTCATTTAGGGATCCTTCCCTGCCAGTGTCTTTTGTTCTTCCCACCCCCAACCCCCACGTCCCCAAAGATGATGACATTTTTAATGGGCAGACTATATTAACTATCCTTACTCAGAGTAGAGTTACCTAGCAATTACATGGCGATTCCCCAAGTCTCCCTATTTTAAAGGTATTTGGGTCGCTTTCTTTTATGGGGGACGGAAATACTCTTGGAAGTAGTTATTAGAAAGCTTTTAAGCCTTGGGAAAGCTATTTCAGCATAAAACGAAATTTGTCGGTCACCTAAGTGAAATGTGTTTATTATCAGTTTTCCATGATACTTTAAAAGGCATTAAAATTTAATTTTTTTTTCTTCCTAGCCTTTCTAAGCATTAAAAAATACAGCCTGACTTTTATGGAATGTAGAGTCTCCATCAGAGATGAAACTGCTCCATTCGGGCTGAGTAAATGTACTGATGTATGCTCAAGTATGAATGAGTATTCATACATTATTAACATCTGCTGGGCACTCATACTTTGACTATTTTGCGCTTTCCTTCTGTCACTAGAGAAGAAGGCACCTGAAACTAATTTTTTTTTGTACCAGATGTTCCCTAAAAAATAGTTTGGGTACAGCCTTTGCATTAAGGGAAGGGGGATGAGTCTAAGTAACAAGTGATAGATAACCTGAAGATAATTCATCAACTATGACTATTGGCCTCTAGAATAAAGGATTCCTATGAGCAGTATTTGTCTGTATTTAACTGTTCACTTAGAATATTTTCTGCTCTTTTTTAGGAGATAGAGCCCTGAAACAAAGAAATCTGGATCACAGAAAAAGTATTCAAGGGTCATGCAAGCCAACTGTAGCCAACTCCACAGCCCTCCAGGAGCTGCAGGCAATGAGGATGCCTCAGTCTCCCAATGTGTCCATACAAAATTGACAGGAGAAGGTTCTTGTCTTCATTCTGGAGATGTTCATATCCAGATAAACTCCATACCTAAAGAATATGCTGAAAATCCAACCTCCAGAAATAAAAGGTCAGGTGTCCATAGCTGTACCCATGGATGTATACATAGCCGCTCACGGAGTCATTCCCACAATGAAGCAAGGCAGCCTGATGATACTGCCACAGAGGCTGGAGATCATAGTAGTAGCTCCTTCTCAGAATTCCGCTATCTCTTCAAGTGGTTACACAAAAGTCTTCCATATATTTTGATTCTCGGTGTCAAACTTGTTATGCAGCATATAACAGGTAGAGTATAATAAAACATTGAATTGTTTCATTGTCAGTTAATTTTCTTTCTTTATTGGTAATCTACTTGAAGCTTTGTATTTTGTTAGCTTTTAAAATTATATATGTTTCCTTTAAATTCATGTCATTATGTTAGCTCTTGGATTTTTTTTTTCCGTTCAATTAACTGGAACTTATTTCCTAACAGGAATTTCTCTTGGAATTGGGCTGCTTACAACTTTTATGTATGCAAACAAAAGCATTGTAAATCAGGTTTTTCTAAGAGTAAGTATAACAAATAACTGAAAAAACCATTAAATGTTTCTCTCTGTAGAATTAATTATATACTCGCTTTTGAGAGAAATAGGAATTAAGATAGTTTTCTTGAAAATTTAAATAGACATGTTATAGATCCATGATATATTAAATTTTGTTATCTAAATGATCTGTCCTAACACTACATTGTTTCACTTTATTTTCTTTGTATGTTGAGTCCCTGATAGAAAAACTTAATAGGATTAAAAGATTTAGAATTCACTATTTGATCTGATTTGTCAAGTGTCCTCATATTTTGAGTAATTTGACCAAACTATATAATATCATTAAAAACTTTAGCTGTTGCCCTATAAAATTTTAAAATAGTTAAATAAATATACATCAAATAGGTATTAAAACTGTTTAGGTCTCTCTTATTTAAAGAAAATTAAACCCAAATAGTTTTTCCATTACACAAATGACAAATTATTTGTCATATAAATTATTGGGGGAAATAGGATTAGTTTATAAAATTTCACCTTAAAGCAACTTTGAAGGGCTGTATCTCTGTAAAGGATCATACATTCTGACCTGGATGTTTGTAGTTAGAACCTATCAAACTATAAAAATGTAATTCAGGGTTTAAAATAGGTAAAACTTTTATAGATTTTATTTATTTGACAGAGAGAGAGAGACAGCAAGAGAGGGAACACAAGCAGGGGGAGTGGGAGAGGGAGAAGCAGGCTTCCCATTGAGCAGGGAGCCTGATACAGGGCTCCATCCCAGGACTCCAGGATCAGAACCTGAGCTAAAGGCAGACACTCAACTGACTGAGCCACCCAGGTGCCCCTAAAACTTTTAATTAAACTAGTAATTAAAACAATTTTAAGGGGCGCCTGGATAGCTCAATCAGTTAAGCATCCTTACTCTTAATTTTGGCTCAGGTCTTTGTGAGACCAAGCCTCTGTCAGTCTCTGAGCTCAGTGGGCAGGCTGCTTCTTGTCCCTTTCCGCTCCCCCTCCCTGCACCTCATGCTCTCTTTCCCAAATAAATAAATAAAATATTTTCTTAAAAAAATTTAATTAAGGGGTGCCTGGGTGGCTCAGTCAGTTAAGTGTCTGCCTGCCTTTGGCTCCGGTCATGATCCTATAGAAGCAGGGAGCCTGCTTCTCCCTCTCCCTCTGCTCCTTCCCCTGCTTGTGCTCTCTCTGTCAAATAAATACATAAAATCTTTTTAAAAAAATCTAAGTGATACTAATAACAAATCACCTTGTTAAAATCTTACTGAATTCTTTGAAAATTTTGAAAATTATATTTACAAATCCTGATAAATGCATTTTTAAAGTTCTGTTTTGTCAGGGAGGCAAAAATAGGCAAAAATACCTTTGCAGAGATAAAGTTTGTACTTGGATGAGTCCTTTATGTTAGCTTGTAGAAGTTTGGGTTTCTTTGAAACCTGGGTAATGTGGGTAATGTTTTAATACAGTGAAGAAACTTGTATTTTAAAAACTTATGAGTTCTGTTTTGTTCACTAAGGATAAGAGTGTGCTGATGTACAATTTAACAATATTTTTATTAAGATTAATCTATTAAAATGTTCTAAGTTAATAAAAATAGTCATTCAAATAGTTTAATGACATAATTCTGGCATAATTCATAGTAACAAATTATAAAATTGTTTATTTTTCAGGAAAGGTGCTCAAAGATTCAGTGTGCTTGGTTACTGGTATTCTTAGCAGGATCTTCTGTTCTTTTATATTACACCTTTCATTCTCAGTCACTTTATTACAGGTAATTTGAGGTCCAAATACACAATCACATTTTTTTATGTAATCATTTATTCCATAGCACTTTGCATATATCTTAACTTGTATATAATTATTGTTAGAGTTCAATTTTTACCTATTCCTTTCCTTCCAAAATTAATAGGTCTAAGTGACTCATTCAGATTTATATATCAGTGCCTTGGCTTATAGCAGGTTCTATTTAATTTTTGATACTTAAGTTTTTACTTATATAATCAATAGTTTTTAATACCATTCAGTTGTTTCTGGTGGTCTTTTTAAATTTTTATTTAGTTTTGACAAAAATTTTATATATTTGAGATAATACAACATGATGTTTTGATATGTATACATTATGAAATGATTACACAATCAAGCTAGTTAACATCCATCACCTACTTTAGTTATGTGTGTGTGGTGAGAACATGTGATCTGTTTCTAGAAACAAGGTGAAGACTTAGTAAAAGGACAGTAGTTAAATTTCCATGTCAGATGGAAATGTTTTGAATTTTTGGCTCTAATCAGGTAATTAGAAGTTTTGGCTTCAGTAGAGCTGGAGAGATGTTACAATCTAGGATATAGTTTCTAGGGGGAACCAATACCACTCAGATTGCATTGGGTAGGTAGGTAGGGGGTAAGAATCAAAGATGACACCTAGGATTTAGTCTTAGCAACTGGCTGGATGGTGATGCCATTTATGGGCTGGGAGACTGGGGAAGGAACTGATTTTGCTTTGGACATGTTAAGTTGGTGAGATCATGTAGAACTGTTAAAGAGATTATAGCTATATGTCATGAGCTTAGAGTCAAGGTTAGGGCTATAAATTTTGGTGGTTTCCAGCATGTGCTTGATATCTAAAAACTATGGAACTCTCCAAGACTAATGAGGGACAGAAAATGTAGACAGGAGAGGGGGCAGGACTGCACATCCCTATAATTAAAGGAAGAGGAGTAAAGGAGATTTAAGGACCCATCCATCACATAATGAGAACTAGAAGAGTGTGATGTTAGAAGTCTAGGAAGAAGTAATTCAGAGAAGGAAGGTGGAAAATGAGAAGTGGCCTTTGAGTTTAGCAAGACAGAAGGAATTGGTGATCTTGACAAAAGCAATTCAGTGGAAAGGAGGGAATGGAACCTTGATTGGGATTGGTTGAGAAGACAACAGCAGTATCTAGTGTGTAGTGAATTTTTTAGATTACAGGCTAGCTTTCCAACATGCTAGGAAGACTGTTTTTCTTTATTCTATGGAGGAAACACTTGAAATTTAAACATTTGAAAAGTCTCTTTAAGCAAAATGATTTTCTGCTCTATTTACATGAACTCTGACATCTTGCCAAACTCAACATTTTTTATACATCAAATTAAAGTAAAATATTTGGTAGCAAATTTAAAACCCCTATCAAAACTTGACCTTTGTATGTTGCTTTGGTTAAGTTTTGATGTTTTTCTCTTGGTAGCTTAATTTTCTTAAATCCTACCTTGGACAATGCAAGCTTCTGGGAAGTACTTTGGATTGTTGGAATTACAGACTTCATTCTGAAATTCCTCTTCATGGGCTTAAAATGCCTTATTTTGCTGATGCCTTCTTTCATCATGCCTTTTAAATCCAAGGTAAGAAACTAACATGGCTTATTGAAAAAATGTTAGCAAACCACACCAATGCTATTTAGTCTTTGTTGAAATGACTCTTTTATAACTTTTCAGTTTCCTAAATAACCTAATTTAAATTATCTATATTACTTCAGACTGGCAACCATTTACTCAAAGACTTGAACCCAAATATTAATCTAGTCCAATAAAATCAGAATTATATTTGCTTCAGAATAATCTAAAAATCAGTCCCCACATCACACATAGAATAACAAAATTTAGATTTGTACTTCTGTTCTCCAGGGCTTTATCAATTAATAATTGATAACTGTATTCAGTGTTTTTCTCATATTCAGTAAAAACTTTACAAATTTTTGTAATCAGCAAAAATGTAAATTTTACTTAATAGTATATGTAAAAAAATTTCACTATGTCATTCTTTAGAAATTCTTTAGAAACAAATCGCTCGGGGCGCCTGGGTGGCTCAGTGGGTTAAAGCCTCTGCCTTCGGCTCAGGTCATGATCCCAGGGTCCTGGGATCAAGCCCGGCATCGGCATCGGGCTCTCTGCTCAGCAGGGGGCCTGCTTACACCTCTCTCTTTGCCTGCCTCTCTGCCTACTTGTGATCTTTGTCTGTCAAATAAATAAATAAAATCTATAAAAAAAAAAACAACAACATCGCTCAATAATTATGAGAACGAGGTTGCCAATCATAACCATTATCATTATGAAGATTAATTTTATATTTTGTCAAATACTCGTATGAAATATTTATGCTATGTATATAAGTAGCTTGTGTAGCTGTTTTTTTTTTCCTTTCCTTTTTAGGGTTACTGGTACATGCTTTTAGAAGAATCATGTCAGTATTACCGAACTTTTGTTCCCGTACCAGTTTGGTTTCGTTACCTTATAAGCTATGGGGAGTTTGGTAATGTAACCAGACGGAGTCTTGGGATATTGCTGGCTTTACTCTACCTCATACTAAAAGTAGGTAACATGGGGCACCTGGGTGGCTCAGGTCATGATCCCAGGGTCCTGGGATCAAGCCCCACATCAGGCTTCCTGCTCAGCAGGGAAGTCTGTTTCTCCCTCTCCCTCTGCTCCTTCCCCTACTTGTGCTCTCCCCCGCCACCAAATAAATAAATAAAATCTTAAAGAAATAAATAAAAGTAGGTAATGTTATAAATCTTCTCATTGTATAATGATTCATGTGATGATTACAGATTTTACATACTATTGCTTTTTTTTTAACTGTTTTATAGCTTATATCACTAGTTTAAAGTAATGGCAGGTTCTGTATCTACTTTATCTTTATCTTAATCCAGTAGTTCTCAGATTTAATTGGGGGAGTGGACCTCCACATAGCATGGGTAGAGTAGAACATACCCATCCCCAAAAGTAGTTAGTATCTGTCCATACACAAAATTCTTGAACTGGTATACTGTCCTGTTGCCCTCAAATTAATATGAAACTTCAAAAAATCTTAAGTACAGGGGTGCCTGGGTGGCTTATTTGGTTAAGCGACTGCCTTTGGCTCAGGTCATGATCATCGGTCCTGCGATCAAGCCCCGCATCGGGCTCCCTGCTCAGCCAGGGGTCTGCTTCTCTTTTTCCCTCTGCTCCTCCCACCTACTCGTTCTCTCTCTCCCCTTCCCTCTCAAAGTCTTGGGAAAAAAAAAAGTTGGCTTAAACCTATAAATTGGTAAGATATTACATAACTGAATTTTAAATATATTTAGAATGAAATGAATATGCAATGAGCATTACATTAATATTAGTATTTGATATTATGGGAATTTAGCTTTGATCTCTGGGTTTAACAGACAGGGTTCTTTGAATTCAAGAACTTTCTCTTATTTCCTTTTTCAGCTTTTGGACTTTTTTGGACATCTGAGAACTTTCCGACAGGTTTTGCGAATATTTTTTAAACGACCAGTAAGTACTTTTTATCAGTTAAAGAAAAAAACACTTTTTACCTTTCTTCATTATAAAAATGTTTTAGTTCATAAAATGTTAAAAGTATGGATTTCATAGGGCACCTGGTTGGCTCAGTCAGTACAGCATGTGATTCTTGATTTTGGGTAGTGAATTCACATCTGACATTGGGCATAGAGCTTGCTTCTTAAAAAATGTGTGGATTTCATAATTACGTGCTTTTTTTAGTACTTTGGTACATAGAGATATGGTAATAATTTCAGTTTTATTTCTGTGATAAGTTTCTTGACTTGAATGTTGACAACCACCTGATAGTTGATGTGATGTTTGTATTTTTGAATGTGCCACTTCAGATCACTTGACATAAGGGTTTATATACATTCCCTTAAGAATCTTGTCATGAGGGGCACCTGGGTGGCTCAGAGGGTTGAAGCCTCTGCCTTCAGCTCAGGTCATGATCCCAGGGTCCTGGGATCGAGCCCCTCATCGGGCTCTCTGCTCAGCGGGGAGCCTGCTTCCTCCTCTCTCTCTGCCTGCTTCTCTGCCTACTTGTGATCTCTGTCTGTCCAATAAATAAATAAAATCTTAAAATAATAAATAAATAAAGAGTAGTTTAAAAAAAAAAAAAAAGAATCTTGTCATGAACTTTTATAGTTCCTTTTTTTGAAAATTCACTTGGGGTGCCTGGGTGGCTCAGTTGGTTGAGCATCCAACTCTTGGTTTCAGCCAGGTCATGAAATCAAGCCCTGAGTTTGGCTCTGTACTCAGCAGGAGGTCTGCTTGAGATTCTCTCCCTCTCCCCTTGTCCCTCCTCCCTCAGCACCCCCGCTCACACATGCTTTCTAAAAATATATAAATCTTTTTTTTAATTTTAAAATAAATTTTAATAATTTATTTTTAAATTATTTTTAATTTTTAAAATTTAAAAAAATTTTTTTCACAAGTGGTGGCTTTGTGTACTTCCATTAACTCTTTAGCTCCTGTAAAAATGCTCTCATTATAATTTATTGTGTATACAAGAAAAGCTCATTACCAAAAATGTCCTTTCAAATCTTACTGGAAAAATTTCCCCAAGTCAATTCTATATATACTAATAAGTTCACAATGTGGAATTTAACAATATATTGAAACTCTAGTGTCAGTTATAAACTTGATTATTATGTGATTCCACTGATGTTACACGTTGCAGAGAAAGGGTCATTTGCTATTTCCTAGTCTCAGAGGTTATCAGTACTCAGATATGGACAGTCTTTGGCTAGACAGAGCTAGTAATCTTATTTTTTTAAAGCAAGCTCTGTGCCCAGTGTGGGGCTTGAACTCCCAAGCTCAAGATGAAGAGTCACATACTCTACCACATGCCCCTAGAGCTACTAATAAGTTTTGCTGCTTCCTATTCAGACTTCATTCTTCAGATAGGTATGTTAAAATTGAGAGTTCTGCTTAGATGAAGTTTATTGAATTGATTATATGAGTATCAACCATTTTACTATAATTTAGTAAGGCTTGTGCTGAAATACTTTGATAGTCACTCTCTGTGAGGCATAAAGAGAAATCACAGTCTTTGATACTCTTTGATTTACTCTTGAGTCTCTGAATACATGCATATATACACAATCCTTAACTTTGCCAGGGAAATGGCAATCACTATCAAAATAAGTCTTCACCTAAAGGGAGTCTGCAAAATGCCACACAGGAGTGCCTTTTTTTTTTAAGGTTTATTTGTTTGTTTGTTTGAGAGAGAAAGAGAGGAAATGGGAGGTGCAGGGGGAGAGGGAGAGAGAGATAAACTCTCAAGTAGACTGTGCTCAAGCCCCCCAAGGCAGGCCCAATCTCTACGGCCCTGAGATCACAACCTGACCCAAAACCAAGTCTGATGATAAACTGACTGACACCCAGGCTTCCCAGGAGTGCTATTTTAAAAGTTTGTCAGCTTATGCTTGTGTATCTGCAGTGCACTCTGCTAAATGACATTTTAATGAAGGGAAATCAGCATCAGGATCATTCATCAGTGTTCCAGTTTGTCTGGAATCTTTAATATGACCAGACTAAAAAAAAAAAAAATCTTATTTTTAAGTATTTTTATTCTTTGAGTCTTTGTTTTATTAACTCACAGTATTTAGTAACATAAGTTTAGATCATAGCCTCAGGTTGAGTCAGGTCATGCTTTGCTCTCATTACCATGACTGAATTTGGTTATTCTTACCTCTCTTCAGCCACCTTTTCCTCATTATTTCTACAAAAAGGTAATCTTATTGGCAACATTTTGTCCTGTCTAGTTAATGACTATATTCTACTCAATTTGGTGAGGAAGTTATTAAGGTTTTAAAGAGATCAAAAACATTAAGGACTTTAGGAGAAAAGGAAATTCAAAGAATAGTGTTATCATTCAGTCTATTTTGACAGTATAACGCTGCCCCACAGCATTTTGCAATTCCAGTTCTTTTGTAAAATTTTTTTTCCTAGTAGTAAGTCTTCTCTGACTTTAGTGATAATTAAGGATGACAGTCAACTTATTTTTAGATTTAGTAAAAGGACACTGTTCAGTGGTTCCCAAACCTTCTTCATTTTCAGTTCACTTAGAGAACTTTCAAAAGTTAGATTCCTGGGTCACATCCCAGTATGTCTGGACCTAGTGAGTCAGTCTCCAGTGTGGAGCACAGAAATCTGTTTTAAAAGCTATCTCTACATGAGTTACATTCAGCCTGCCAAGCTTTGAATGGACTGTTTTGAATCAATGCTGTAGGTAATAAGTGGGCTATTTGGTAATACACATAATACATGAATATTGATTTTATAATAGCTATATTTCAGATTGCTT
This sequence comes from Enhydra lutris kenyoni, assembly GCF_002288905.1. NCBI lineage: Eukaryota > Metazoa > Chordata > Mammalia > Carnivora > Mustelidae > Enhydra > Enhydra lutris. Next base: position 13,122,405 of record NW_019154110.1, read on the forward strand.
AATCTCTTAAGCCAGTTGGATTTATAGCATTTTCATCATCATTATTATTAATACATCTAAGAGTCTTTCAAGATCCTATTATGTATCTAATGATTTCACCTGGATGCACGTAGTCCATCCAGACATGGTTCTGCATACAAAGTTCAGTTTTGAAATGTTTGTGTCCTTCAGGAGAGTCTTCAAATGCCTAGTTCCAGGGAGATTTGAGAAATACAGCATCACCTATGTATTTGAGTAACAGGAAAGAAAAAGATTTGTAGATGAACAAAACTTTTTTCTTCTTAGAGTTACGGAGTGGCTGCCAGCAAGAGACAGTGTTCAGATGTGGATGACATTTGTTCAATATGTCAAGCTGAATTTCAAAAACCCATTCTGCTTATCTGTCAGGTAAGTATATTTTTTAAGCATACCAAATACAGTATCTTCTCTGAGTCACAAGTGATATTTATTTAGTTGAAAGGAAAAATCTACAGTGTTTAGCCTAAAGTAGCATTCAGGCCACATACTAGTAATTTCTTACCTGTAATCAGAGGTTTGGTAGATTAGCTAAATCTTATCCCTTATGGTCTAATGATATGTATGCAGAGGAATGTATGTAAGGACCTTTCTTACACTTTATGGCAATTACTCTCAAAGACTTTATTAAGCTGTGAAGTTATTACACTTAAAGTTATCGTCTAGGGATAGCATATATTTTATTAAAGGTCATTAAATGAATAGTCAGAAGAATACTATTGGCTCTACTACTGACACTGCTTTGTGTTTTTGAATGTACTTTCTTATTTGTAAAATGAAGGGACTGGTACTCTCAAATTCTTTTCAGCTATAGAGTATGATTCTCTGCAGTGTGATGATTTTAAATTAAAATGTTATCAAGTATAAAGTCTAATTTTTAATTCCCTTACAGCATATATTTTGTGAAGAATGCATTACCTTATGGTTTAACAGAGAGAAAACGTGTCCACTGTGCCGAACTGTGATCTCAGACCATATAAACAAATGGAAAGATGGAGCCACTTCATTCCACCTTCAAATATATTAAGTTGTATGAACTATGAAGGCCACAAAACACTAATTTCATTTGGTTACACTGACTATTGATAAAGACATTAGAATGGGTTTTCAGGACTAGAAGTTAAGGAAAATGGCTTCAAACGGTTTTAGGTTATTATAGTAAGATTTAAGTGTGTAGTCAAATTTATCAAAAGATTAAAAGAGAGAACCTTATGTTTTAAGAAATATATAAGTAATGTTCAGCCTAATGCATATGGAAGATTTATTCTGTCCTAATTATTTGACAGGTGGTTGCAGTGTTAAATTGTGAACGTTTTCTCATTAATGTTATCAAAATGGTAATTGGGTAACTAAAACTAGTGGTTTTAGAGGAACTCAGGTATTCTTTTCCTGACATTGTTTTCAGAATAAAGAATATTTTTCATAGTATTTTAAGATACAGTTTATCTGAAAGAATTTTCTTTAGCATTGACTTTTATAGTTCCCATTCTAAAAATTCTTAAAATTTTCATAAAGTTTGTATTTTTAAATGAAAGTTCTAAAAGCTATTTTTTATCTGTACACAATCAGATTTTCTAAGTGAAGATTAATTTACTGAGGATGATATATTTTAATACTGTATTGCTCTGTTAATATGCTTAGCAATCAAATGAGAACAGATGATTTAAATTCATTGTTTGTGGACCTCATACATACAATCTGCCATCAGCTTTAATGTACATGATACTACTTTTTGTATAGTGCCATGAACTATCTTAAAGTAACTATTAAAATAATCACATAGATTACAAACAGCTGGCTTCACTGATGATTTGAATAGTGTGATAAATGAGACCTACTCAAATTCTACAGAAGATTTCCCTTATAAAGCCTTCTCCAAAAAGTTTTGGAATCTTATGCTTGAGTTGTTACTTGAGATTAAAGCTTACACTCAAGAGGCTTCCAGGACGCCTTAGTGTAGTCTGTTTGCCTCTAAGTACTTCTTATACAGGGTGATAGAAAAAGTAATGAGGCAGTTTCTCTCTCCCCACGAACCTTTAAGACAGAATCAAATCTTTAACAGAAGTATGAAGAACTGGGACGCCTGGGTGGCTCAGTTGTTAAGCGTCTGCCTTCAGCTCAGGTCATGATCCCAGAGTGCTGGGATTGAGCCCCACATCGGGGCTCCGTGCTTCTCCCTCTCCCTGCTGCTCCCCCTACTGTGTGCACACACTCTCTGTCAAATTAATAAATAAAATCTTAAAAAAAAACTATGAAGGACTGATTATATCTAGAGCAGAAGTTTCTGCCCATTTTCTCTATTAGCATTAATCAGTTTGCACACAAGGAAAAGATAGTGGAAAGGAAAAGCTGGGAGGCAGAAAACAAATTTATAGAATTAAGACAAAGTCTAAACCAGCATATGGATAAATAAGGACAGTGACCAACCAGCTACAGATTAAGTCAATTCCATGCCTATACAGCCACCCAAACTGACAAGAGTATTAGAAAGCTGGGCACCTGGGTGGCTCAGTAGGTTAAACGGATGTCTTCAGCTCAGGTCATGATCCCAGAATTCTGGGATCGAGCCCTGTATCAGGCTCCCTGCTCAGCAGGAACCCTGCTTCTCCTGCTCCCTTTACTGTTTACCCCCACTGTGCTCTCTGGCTCTCTCCGTCAAATAAATAAATAAATTTTAAAAAGAAAAAAAGAATATTAGCCTATAACTATTTTTCCTACATAAATTTTGCCAAGTTATAAGTACAACTGTTGCTAATCAGTGATGATATATTTAACTCTATTACCTGCTTTGAGAACAGTTACAAATACTAAAACAAGCTTACTTGACCTTAAAATCACTTTGACTGTGATGAAGCCAAGAGTTATTTAGGTTTACAGCAGGAGACGACTGAGAAAGGCAGTTTGGGATTAAAATTTGAGTGTGAAAGATAGTTGTGCTGACTTCTTATTACCAATACAAGAGTAGCATCTTACTACATGGGTAAGCCCTATTACAATACCTACTCTTCTTACCCTATGGCTATATGGATAGTATTATTTCTTAATATGATTTAATAAAAAAGGCCCATAATAGACAGTTGGGTTTTTGTTCTTAATAAACAAGAAAGCAGTTCACATACGAATTTAAAAGGTGTGGGGGAATGTAATAGGAGAGCTATGTCATCCACCAACAACAGTGATGAACTGGAAGCATTTCTCTACTTACACTTCTTCACCTCAAAAATGGGAACAGGGATTCAAAAACCCATTTATTCTGTGAATCCAGATCATACCCTCTGAAAGACTGTTTCTATCAGCATCAAGAGCCAAAACCATGTGTTATATAAAAGTAAAGTCAGTTTGAGAACTTCTATAGATAACTCATCCAAATGTGACAGAATTACCTCAATTAAGTGGCTTACACTAAATACCCATCTTACACTAGATATATTGAGACATTAGTTAAAAACATTCATGCACTACATTATGTAGTACATACACATCTAATAACCAAATGTAGTCAACAAGTGTGGCTAAACAAACTTGACTGTCAGCACAAGAAAGTCTTCCTAGTTTATCTGTGAAGTTATTTTTCACGAGTTTTTTTTTAAGCAACCAATTCAACTATTGAAAAGAACTTGGAAATTACAAGTGTGTAACATCTAATATATCAGTACTAAAACTTGTTATATATTTAAGTAGCTTAAAATTCTCAGCAGAAAGTTTTACAACTGTCAGTCCTCACATATATAAGCAGTTTATTAAATATGAGAACCTGAATGTATGTGGTATGTTAAAGCAAAAAATTATTGAAACCATTTGTGCACCTGATAGTTATTTCTTCCTATCTTAGAATAATAAAAAAATCACTTCTATTTTATGTTCATTCAAATTTGCATTTAATTTCTATTTACATTCATTCAATCCGAAATCAAAATACTTAATACAGGAAACTAAATACAAGATGAAAAGCAGAAAAATGTGTTACCCTCATAGCACTCCTACTAAGGCAGCTGAAGAAGTTATTTACTCTGATAGATGCAAAGCCAACTTGGGATAGGAAAAAAAAATAGCTTAAAGAGCAAACACAGATGAACCCATCATTCAGATGTTACTTCGGATAATCCACTGAGATAATACTTGTGCTGTAGTGATAAATTAAGAATCACACAAGAAAAGTTTTTTTATCGATCAGCAACAGACCACAGGTCATGGTGTAACATATACTTTTATGATTGTTTTGTCCAGCTTGCTGTGTCTACTCCTATGAAAAAGGGTAGATGTTTGGACACTGATATTTTTATTTGAGAAATTAACCATTTTCAAAGACTCAAAAATCCATTCTTCATAAATTCAACATTTCTCATGGGAATAATCTTAAGATCTAACACTTGTAAGCTAGGAACCATATGACTGAGTAACCAAAATAGTTAGATCCTGTATTAAACACACAATCCAAGGCTCAGTATATTACTATTGAAGATACATCTTGTTTATAACCATTTGTTAAAGAATGTTGAATTTATGGAGTATTATACATGCATTCTTACCCCCCACCCCCCAATTATCTTCTATCTCAAAAAATAGTATGGAAAAATTCTTCTTGAAGGATTCAAATTAGGTGAGGCCATAAAGGGGAAAAGAAGTAACAATTTTCCTAAAAATCTGGTTCAAGTTCAGTAATTCTTTACATTGTTAATCACAGCTGGTTTATAAATCCCAGTTTATTCTGTAATGCTACAAACCTTATAAAATCAAAATTAGTAAACTTCAGTTCTCAGTGATTATATTTTAATTAAAAAACAACATGTATAAAGTAAAAAAATATCCTGTAAATAGCTGATTTTAAAGAAAATAATCAAGTGATGAAAGAAAAGCACTTAATCTCTTTTATACACTTACCTGGAATAATCATAAAGAACCCTCTTAGAAACTTAAGACTAGTAATATTGACATCATATATTTTAAACTATGCTTGGATTTTTACAAATAAATATAGGGTAAGCCATATTGCATAGGTGTGTGCTTTCTGTCTGTGACACTAAAGTGGCACTTGACATGTTTTCACAGTCATAGTAGGGATATCCATTTATGAAACACAATTTCTCTGTAAACTTGCCACAGAAATTAATTTCACTCAATGGTAAGTTTGAAAAACTATTTGTATGGATGGTAGGTATGCAATTTATGCTTTTTATGCAGAAAAGTTGCAGCGTGCGCCACTACTGCTGGCAGTACTAATTATGAAAACAGTTTATGGGGTGGTTAGAGCCAGCCAATCACAGTGCAAATATTACTTACTAGCAAATAGGACTGAGGAGGACTATTTTGGTGTAAAAACTTCTCTGGAATTTGGTTAGGCAGTCAACACTACAGTTAGTAAACACATTTGAAAACAAGTATCAGAGTAGCACAAGCCATTTACAGTCTGAAATAAAGCCTGCACCTATCACCAGAGCTTTTGGGCTCTGTTTTTTCAGACATTATAAACTGTCAGAGAACAAAGATCTGTACTCCAAGTGCAATTTCTGCCCTTATCATTACTGTAGCTTCTAATTTACTAGCTACAGTTATAAAGTTATCAGTAGGCTGCTGCATAAAAGGAGAAAGGGGTCTAGAGGAAGTGATTAAAAAAAAAAAAGGCTGTCTGTCCAAAGATGAACTGTAACCAATTCTTTCATTTATTGCCACAATTGAAAAGGTGTATTTCCAATCCTCCTTCATAGTTCTATTCTGCCTAATGTCATAGGATTTCATCTCATCTCACTTGAATTGCCATTTAGATAAGCAAAGCTCTGCTCTTTTCTGACTGAATTCAACATGCATAAAGAATCTTATGGCTTGGATCCTATGGCTCAAAAAGGTTTGAAGAACATAGCAAGCAGCATCTATTTAAAAAAACTGTAGGGTTGCAAAATATTACAAATTGACTTTGCACACTCAGACTGAAGACATTATAAAAAACAAAAAGAGACGTTAAGACTCAACTGCAACTGCATGATCATCTATTATACCAGTATGCGCTGAAATGTATTTTTATAAAGCTCTGCAGATATTAAACCCTTTCACCAGCTAAAGTCATGGAAATGCTCTCTTTAAGGCAGGAAGTATTTAAGAAAGGTAAAGTTACCTTTATTTTTATTCTTTGTACCTGTATATCACTTATGTAGATTTTGTTACAATTTCAAAAACATAGTGTCTTGTTAACATGTTTCCTAAATTAAGCCACTAAGTTTCCTTATTCACTGTGGAAGACATTCATCAAAAGGCCATCAAATATTTTTACAATCAAAAAATGTAGCCCCAGTATAGGAGAAAGAAAAGTACTTTTTTCCTTTTAAAACTGTTGAGGAAAAAAAACCTAAGGAAGGTAGACAGCAAAAACAGTTAGAAGTAAAACTTAAAATCTTACCAATTTGCTGTAAAGAGATTAGACACAGAGAGTGGAACATGACAACACCCTCTTTCCCTGGATCTCCCTCTCTCCCTCACTTTACTGCCCTCAGTATGCATTTTATCCTGACTCTTTTCCATCCTTCTTCAGCCATGGGCTGAAAATATTTGGCGTCTTGAACCAAATATTGGTATAAGAACAGGTGGCGACATTTTTCCAGTGCAATGCAGGCCCAGGACAAGGATGAAATGTAGGACATACAATTTATGCCCATTCCAAAGCTTCCAGTTAAGCTTAGCACATAGCAGTACTGCAAGTAGAAATGATTAAATAATTTTTTTTCTAGTATTACAGACAGGTATTGCAGCTGGGTTACTGAAAATAAACCCCAAGTCCACCCCAATCCCTCAAACGAGCCACAGCTGTGGTTAACAATGATTCATTTGCATTTTTATTATTTCACCAAGAGAAGAAACAGAAGTTGTCTGGCTTTCTTCACACCAACCAATAATTTTGCATTTTAAAGTTGGGATGTTTTCCATAATGAGCTGAATCAAAAATCTATTTGAAAAATATATATTTATATAAAAAAAAGATTCAGGTTGTTTGCACGTAAAACATCAATTGTTAAGTTTCTTTTGTCTTTGATTCCACGTTGCTGGAAAAAGTTTGAACAAGCTTGCATGCTAATTTGTCCTTAGTTGCAAGTATTACAGGCAATTTCATACTTTGCCTAATGAAAGGATAACCCTTCTTCGACACAATCAGAACTCAACAGTGATTCAGAAGCAACATCCTACCCTTAATACTGTCAGTTCGAGCCATCAACATCAAAATCCTTGATAAGGTTGAGAAGATGTCGCTAGGAATCAATTAATTGATGTGCCTAAGAGTTCCACAATACTATTTTGCTTAAGTTTTTTTTTTTTTTTGCACCATTGATTGATTTTTTAAAATCCATGTTTATTCTTCCTCTGTCCAAAGTGTTCAATGTAATGACACTAACTCTTCGAGACTGTCATTTTGAGTCTTCCTGTTTCACCTTACAGGATGCTCACACATCCTTTCCCCACCTTTTTTGCCTTAATTCATTAAAATCGTTGCTCTGTCATAGATTCATACGTAGGTGCTCTGGTCGTTTCGAGATCATGGGAAAAGCCTGTTTTTTGTATGGCCCGGAGTTCGGCTGTCGTATTGGAAGTGGTGCTGAAGCTTCCCCACTCATCGTCACATCCATCTGCTCTACTCCACTTGTTTCCATTGGATATTCCACAGGCGTCTGAGGATTTGCCGTGCTGGCTGAAGCACCTCTTCCCCAGAAATCCCCAGGAGAAAATTTGACTGGGCTTTAAGACAAGGAAGAGCTATCACTCATTTATCTCAAGGATTATCTCAACAAGAAGTATTTCCCTTAAATTTCAAGGAAGTGGGGTAATGTGATATTTATTTTTATTTAGTTTTATTTTTGTGTGAATTACTACAAAGGCCATCGTTCCCCTAGACTAATTGCTAGAGTTTCCTAACTGGTCTATTTACCTCTATACCTGCCTATGTAAAACCCTCAGTGATAACTTTTTTTTTTTTTAATCATTTTACTCCCCACTTGAAACAGTTTCCCATTGTATTTAAGATAAAATACTCCTCCAAACCTTTCTCTTCATCACTAACCACATGTCAGGAACACTGACCTTTCATTTCCAAGACCAAGTTTTTCCTCCCTTCTGGCTTTTGTATGGTTGTTGCTCTACCTGTAACATCCTATACTTCTATTTTTTGTATGGGTGGCTTTTTCTCTTCATTCATAGATGTTACTTCACCAGAGAGGCCTTTCTCTGACCACCATGAATAGGAGCCCCCCTGTGATTCTTTGTTACCGCCACACTCTTTATTTTTCTTCATATAGAAGAAATTTTTCTTCATATACTACTTCATATGATTACATAATTCCTATATTTCCTCCTTGGGTTATTTTGACTCTCTTCTCACTAAACTGTAAGCGTTAGGACAAGGACACTTCTTGTGTTAATTATGTATCTCCATCATGCAACACAGTCCCTGGTATACAATAAACGTTGAATGAATGGGTAAGGAAGATATTTGCCAGTGCAGCAGCTTACTTTCACAGGAGGGAAGGTAAACTACATAGCATACAATACAAGATGCAGACGCTGTGCTTATGTCAACCAAAGAGAATACAACAGATCTTTCTTTTATATAACCTGGCATAAATTTCTTAAAGCATTCTCCTCCAGGTTAAAAACAAACAAAAAAAAGAGGTGAGAATAACAAAGTCTGAATACCTGACAGGTGTTCGTGGGCTGCCAATAAATCTTCGAGGTGATCGGATTTTTGGTTCAAAGGAAAATTTTTCTTTCACACTTTCAAGTACAGATGGAGCCACATATGTAAAACCCTAAAAGATAGTAATTGTTGACTCCAGAATGGCGTTTTGTCATATATATCAAGAAAATGTGGTTTCAGTCTCTAACACACCAAAATAACAGTGCACACCTAAAATCAGCACTCTGTTTCCTCCCATCTCCCCAATCTCATTTCACACCTGTTAGCTTCTTTCCAGCCATTTCTTGAGGCATGGATCTCAGGAAGGCAGAATTCTATTGAGTCCCATATGCCAGTAAACAGTATTCCACTTTGTTGAAGGAGTAGAACAAAATAGGAAAATGTAGGCTCCACGTTAAGCTATTAAATACCAAGATGAATGCAAAGAAAATTCTACTGTTTCTAGCCACATGCACATGAGCAACTAAGATTATCACACCCCAAACAGTTTCTCATTATTAGGCCAAAGTAAAAACAGAATTCTCTAAGTTGGCATGTATGGTCTCTCTGACTTAATACCAATGATTGGATAGATTTGGTATTTTCTTTTTTTTAGATTTGGTATTTTCTTGATGTATAAGGGTCAGCATTGTGAAAACCCTCAATTATAATAGGCAATTATGCAGTTCTGTTAGCTTTAGTTCTTTCTTGGACCTTGCTATCAAACCACCAGGTGTCATTTCTTTGCTGTCAATATTTATGCCTTTAACAATCAGTCCTCCACCTAAACTTCCCTTCTAATTATAATTCTAGTTACCTATGAATAGGCATTTTGAGTTATAGTAAAAAGACTCAATAAGCCTCTGGGTGATGTCCTAAAGACTGAGGTGCAATTCTGTAGCACACATGCTTTGTGACAAGTGTATGTAGACTTCAGAAACCATTTCCCCACATAGTTTAACTACCAAGAGGACCAGTCTGTGCCTTAACCATCTTTAAATTTCCTTTAATTCTTTGATAGGAATTTAAATAATTATTGAACTGAAGTTGCTCTGACCACAATCTCCAGATAAGTGAGATGTTACTGTTTCTTATTAGTTTTTAAAGAGGGGCGCCTGGGTGGCTCAGTTGGTTAAGCGACTGCCTTCAGCTCAGGTCATGATCCCAGGGTCCTGGGATCGAGCCCCATATAGGGATCCTTGCTCAGCAGGGAGCCTGCTTCTCCCACTGCCTCTATATTCTGCCTGCTTGTGCACTCTCTCTCTCTGTCAAATAAATAAGAACTCCTAGAAATAAATAAATAAAAAATAAAGAGATTCACTTTATGTAACAAAATAAATGGTATAAAATGAGGTTTTTGTTGATCAAAATCTAAAAGCCCTCAAAAAATCTAAAAAACAATCTAAAAATCTAAAAGCTTTGCTTTTCTGAGGAGACAAGGTACAAATCAATACAAATACTTCTACAGTGAGAATTAGTTTATTTCCTACTACATATAAACCAATATATTTTGATGTCTAATATTCACAATTAACAGGTTAAAAATCCCCTACAGAGGTGCATGAAAATGTACCAAAAATCTGTAACTATTCCAAGAATAAAATAGTTACAGTGAATTCTTCTCCTACTGTTACAATGGTGTGACTTCCAATAGAGATACTGAGGCAAACATCATTTTAAGTCAGCGGCCCACGTAAAAGGGAATCATATACTCCAAAGAACCATACAGTTCTACTCTAAATGCTGAAATGGAACACTGGATTATGGGAATCAATTTTTTAATTTAGCAAGTCAGAAAACTTAAAAAACCCAAGTTAACTAATAAAAAATAGCATCTAAGGTTATCTATATCAACTGCAAAGCAAACAAATTGAATTTTCTTATTGAAAAAGGTCCATCCTAATACTTAAATTTCTCATGGCTACATGGAAATTCTTTCACTTACCAGAAAGACCTGGTTGGCACTTTCACTGAGAGTTGAGTCATCTGGGCTGTCAACAGGTGTCTGACGTGTAAACTTTGAATCAAACTGACTCACATCCTCTTCAGATTGCTTTGTGAAAAGCAAAATTAGAAAACAATGAATAGTCTATATTATACATATCAATCAAATGCATGACTTGCATTAGAGAAGGCTCTAGTTAAAACTCTTCAGAGGGCTTAACTGTAATAAAATATCAAACAGTTTTAGTAGGAACAGACTGAAGAATAAACACAGGTAGAAAGTTTCTTTTTAAAGATTTTATATATTTATTTGAAAGAGAGGGAGGGAGGGTGCCTGCGTGGCTCAGTCATTAGGCACCTGCCTTTGGCTTGGGTCATGATCCCAGGGTCCTGCAATCAGGCTCCTTGCTCCACGGGAAGCCTGTTCTCCCTCTCCCACTCCCCCTGCTTGTGTTCCCCTCTCACTAAGTCTCTGTCAAAAATAAATAAATAAAATCTTAAAAAGAGAGAGAGAGAGAGAGCTAGAGAGACCACAAATGGTGGGGATGGGCAGGGGGAGAGGGAGAAGCAGACTCCCCACTGAGCAGGGAGCCCAATGTAAGGGCTCAATCCCAGGAGCCCAAGGTCATGACCTGAACCTAAAGCAGATGCTTAACCAACTGAACCACCCAGGTGGCCCCAAGCAGAAAGTTTCAAAGGTCAAATTACATCTTCAATTTTTAAGCGTATACTAAAGTAGATTTTAGTACACACTCATCATTTTTTAAAAAAATGTGAATGTCGAAAAAAAATTTTTTTTGAATATCAATCTTCCCCACTTAAAAAATTTCAGTGTGCCTAGTCCACTGGATAAATTCCCTATTAGAGATAATTTGCTTAGCGGGCCACTGCACATTTATAATAAACCTGAGAAACCACTGAGGCAGAGTTTTAACACAAAACATATTTGTAAAATGCTCTAAAATTTCTTCCTATAGCTTGGTTCATCCTACTACATTCTCAAGGAGCAAAAATGATATTCTACTCTGCATGAGTACATTTTCTCATGAAAAACATCACCTAAATCTAACTACCACATCTGTTTAATTCCTTCTCTCTGGCACAATATCAGACTTTGTGGTCATGTCAAAAGAGCTAAGAAACCAACATGAAGAAGCACCTAATGTCAAAAGATGATACAAACTAAGCATCAGTAAAAATTACTGCAGTGGATTAAAACACAAATATATTAAAGCTCATAATTATACTTAAAAAGAATCACGGAATTCATTGGTCAATTTTGGAAGATGTTAAAGAACTAATTGATTATTTTGAAAACTGGGAAAGAAACATTTATCCTGCCTTTCCTGTATGAACAATGTAAGTTTCTCTTTAAGGAAAAATTCACTAATGAAGAATCAATTATAGTATTAGAATAAGACATTTTACAAACCCCTAATGAAATCCTGAAAGTAGGCTAGAGTTTCTGAATCTCAGCACTACTGACATTTTGGGCTTGATAACTGTTGCAGAGCCCTGTCCTTCATAAAGGAGGATGTTTAGCAGCATCTGTGGCCTCAACTCACTGCAAACCAGTAACATCCCCTCTCCAAAAAGTGACAACTTGTCTCCAAATCTTGCCAAAATGACCATAGCTAAGAATCACTGATGCTGGCAATGATCAATGAAAAAAAAAAAAAAAAAAAATATATATATATATATATATATATACACACACACATACATACATACATTATGCCTCCTGACCAAAATATACATCAAAAGTTTAATCTCAGGGCGCCTGGGTGGCTCAGTGGTTACGCCTCTGCCTTCAGCTCAGGTCATGATCTCAGGGTCCTGAGATCAAGCCTTGCATCGGGCTCTCTGCTCACCGGGAAGCCTGCTTCTCCACTCTCTCTGCCTGCCTGCCTACTTGTGATCTCTCTCTCCATCAAATAAATAATCAGATTAAGTATCTAAATCTAAATACTAGTTTTTGGAAATACAGGGAAGAGAGGAGTATGATCAATGACACTATGGATTAAAATCACAAAATCAAAGTTCGAAACCCTATAGGATAAATGGTCCAGTTTCTTCAGTAAGTACTCAGGAGAGGAACTGAGATGGGGGTATCTACAGATGGAAAGCAACCTAAGAGATAAAATAACCAAACCGTACAGACCTTGACTGAATCCTTATTAGAACAAACCAATAGGGAGGAAAAGAAAACAAAAGAAATTGGGGAAATTGTCAGCTTTTTAGTTGTGATGATAACTAGCAGTTCTGTTTAAGTTTAAACAAGATGACCTGACAAGCTGGACAGTTGGTACATAAGGGTTAATTATCCTCCTTTATAATTATATATATGAAAATTTTAAAGCAAGTCACCTCGTGCTCCAGGACCAAATTATCATCATCATTATCCTCCTCCTCCTCCACCTTCACCCCAAGAAAGAGAAAAAGAAACTATATTTTCTCAAATTCTGAGGTGGAAGAAAGACAAGAACTAACACACTAACTCATTTACTAATAAATATATTGTTATGATTTGTGTCTCCATCAACATTCATATGTTGAAGTTCTAACCCAAATACCTCAGAATGGAACCTAATTTGAATGAGAGTCAGTGCAGATGAAATTAGTTAAGATGAGGCCATTTTGGAGTAGGGAAGATCCTAATTCAGTCCTGATAAAATGGGAAAATCTGGACACAGATCTGCACAAAAGGAGAATGCAAACATAAAGGTAGAGATCGGGTGATGTCACCTATGGGCTCCAAGCTTAGCATGGCCAAAGCTGAGAAGGCCAAAGATCGTTAGCAAACCAGCAGAAGCTAGGAGAGAGGCACAGAGTGGAAAGGAGGGCTCTCATAACCTTCATAATGAACCAAGTGTGTCAATACATTATCTTGGCATCTAGTCTCCAGAACTATAATATAAAAAACTTCTGCTGTGTAAGCCACCTAGTTGGTGGTACTTTATTACAGCAGGCCTAGCAAACTAATACACACATATGCTATATTTTGAAGAAAATTCCCAGAAAATCAAATTCAAAATAGGGCTGAATCAGAGGGTAACCACACTTAACCCGGTGAACATTTTGTTATGTATATAATTGTTAAATCACTATGCTGTATACCTGAAACTTACATATTATTATATGTCAACTAAACTTTATTTAGAAATAAAAAATAAGGGGCACCTGAGGGGCTCAGTCAGTTAAATATTTGCCTTCAGCTCAGGTAATCATCCCAGGGTCCTGGGACTGAGCCCCAGATCCGGCTCCCAGCTCAGCAGAGAGCCTGCTGCTGCCTCTGCTTGTGCGTGTGAATGCTCTCTCTGTTAAATAAATAAATAAAATCTTAAAAAAAAAAAAAAAGAAAGAAAGAAAAAGAGAATAGGGGCAACTGGCTGGCTCAGTCAGAACATGTGATTTTTTTTTTTTTCTTAAGATTTTATGTATTTACTTGTGAGAGAAAGAAAGAGAGCATGAGCAGGGGGCAGAGGTAGAAGCAGGCTCCCCATTGAGTAGGGAGCCTGATTCAGGGCTTAATCCCAGGACCATGGGATCATGACCTGCGCTGAAGGCATATGCTTACTGAGCCACCCAGGTACCCCAAACATCTTGATCTCGGGGTCATGAGTTAGAGCCCCATGTGGGATGTAGAGATTACTTAAAAAAAAAAAAACTTAAAAAAAAAAAGAGTAAACAGTTTATAAAAGTATAAAAATAAAATATGGTTGAATCAAGGAAACAAAGCAAAAAAGTTCTAACTACTTTAAATATTTAGTTGTCTTAGGCAACCAACTAAAAAATAGTTAATATACTCATCAATTGCTGATGGCAATAGTCCTTGAAAAGACTATACAGAATAGAGTCTGAGAAGAACATAAACCAAAGTTTTCTGAATGGTTAATATAAACATAATGTTTTTGAATGCTCTAAGATTTTATTCTTTTTTTTTTTTCCCTAAGATTTTATTTATTTGACAGATCACAAGTAGGCAGAGAGGCAGGCAGAGAGAGAGGAGGAAGCAGGCTCCCTGCTGAGCAGAGAGCCTGACACAGGGCTCGATCCCAGGTCCCCGGGATCATGATCTGAGCCGAAGGCAGAGGCTTTAACCCACTGAGCCACCCAGGCGCCCCATCTTTTTTTTTTAAGATTTTTTAATTTATTTGACAGACAAAGAGACAGCGAGGGAACACAAGTAGGGGGTGTGGGAGAGGGAGAAGCAGGCTTCCCATGGAGCTGGGAGCCGGATGCAGGGCCTGATCCCAGGACCCCAGAATCATGACCTGAGCCAAAGGCAGACAGCTTAACGACTGAGCCACTCAGGCGCCCCTGGGATTTTATTCTAAAGAAATACCAGGTCCTTCAAAGTATATGCTTTCATGTATACATACCAACAGAGGTTTAAAGGGGGGCTCCACCTTCCGAGCCAGCAATTCTTCCCAGTTAATATGCCTGAAGAATGGATGAGCCTAGAAAAAAAGAACAGGAAGAAAAGTCAAGTTGAATAGACTTCACTGGACTGACAAATTAACTGTCTGTTTGAAGTTACAAATCACAAAATAAGCTATACTTATTTTTTAGATTTTATTTATTTATTTGAGAGAGAGAAAACATGCACACAAGTGCGGGGAGGGGCAGAGGGGGGTAGAGAGAGAAAGAGAGAGAATCTCTCAAGCAGACTCCACGCTGAGCTTGGAGCCCAAAATAGGGTTTGATCCCAAGACCCTGAAATCATGACCTGAGCCAAAACCAAGAGTTGGATGCTTAATCAACTGAGCCACCCAGGTGCACCCCAAAATAAGCTATACTTTAAACAACTACACACAACCCTCACAAATAAATAAAATTAGCACTATCTTCCCCTCAAACCACCAAAAAGGCCAATCCCTACTTGAACTTCTCCAGCATCCCCAGGACCGGCTCCAAGTCGAGAAGCAGCATTTCTTTTCAGCAGCTTTAAAGAGGGAAAACAAAACAAAACATTGATAAACCTTAGTCAAATTGATTATTTTTTATTTAGAGAATTTGCTTGTCTATATTTCTTCTCTATTTTGAGAAAATTGGCTTTCTTTATTATAACTAAATATTGCTTGGGAATAAAAAGGAAAAAATATTTTTAAAAAAATTATTTATTTATTTAAGGAGCTAGAACAGAGAGAGAAAGCACACACAAGCGGCAGGCAGCGGGGAGAGTGTAAGGGAGGGGCAGAGGGAGAGGGAGAAGCAGACTCCTTGCTGAGCAGGGAGCCCAATACAGGGCTCAATTCCAGGACCTGGGACCATGACCTGAGCTGAGCCACCCAGGCACCCCAAGGAAAGAAAATCTTTAAAAAATGTGTACTTTACCTGCAAAAACTGTAGGTGTTTTGATTAATATATATGATTCTTTATTTAAAATGTATGTTCAGGGGTGCCTGGGTGGCTCAGTGGGTTAAACCTCTGCCTTCGGGTCAGGTCATGATCCCAGGGTTCTGGGATCGAGCCCCACATCGGGCTCTCTGTTCAGCAGGGAGCTTGCTTCCCCCTCCCTCTCTGACTGCCTCTCTACCTACTTGTGATCTATCTGTCAAATAAATAAATAAATCTTAAAAAATAAAATAAAATAAAATGTATGTTCAAATCTATTAAATTCCAGTAGTTGAGGGTTATCATTTCATGTCCTACCTTTTTAAAAAAAAAAAAAAAGACTTATTTATTTATTTATTTGAGAGAGACTGAGTGCAGGGAGGGAGAGGGAGAAGCAGACTCCTGCTGAGCAGGGAGCCTGACACTGTGCTTGATCCCAGGACCCCAAGATCATGACCCAAGCCAAAGGCAGACACTTAACTGACTGAGCCACCCAAGCGCGCCTCATGTCCTACCTTTTTAAGCAGATCTCTGGCTTCTTGTGTGAGGTAG
Source organism: Enhydra lutris kenyoni (assembly GCF_002288905.1). Taxonomy (NCBI): domain Eukaryota; kingdom Metazoa; phylum Chordata; class Mammalia; order Carnivora; family Mustelidae; genus Enhydra; species Enhydra lutris. The sequence continues at coordinate 13,138,906 of NW_019154110.1, forward strand.
GGAGGCAAATTGAGTTTACATTTGAGGATTTTGTCAATTGTTTTCTTTCTGTTCTCCCCAGTGAATGGGGGCTATGAGTAGAAAAGAGTGAGAAAAATTAGCATATTAAATAAAATCATCCATTTCCTGAATTAGTCAGTTATGCATAAAGATCAGATATGTATGCTGTGATATGGGCTGACTGCTAAAGATCTATAGTTTTTAAGCAATGTGACAGAAGAAATAGTAACATCTCAGAAGAAACTGGGTTTCCACTTTACCTCTGTGTGGTAATAGGTGAGCCCTGTGATTTTATGCTTTACTTTCTCTTTTTATAAAATAAGGGCAGTATCTATTTTATACCTATTTCACAGGACTGACATGACAGATCATTTAAACAAAAATGTTTTTAAAAGTACAGGGCCCATACTACTACCAACAAAGCATATTAGTGTTAATTTTTTTTTTTAATAACTCCATCAGTAACATTTTTAAAAAGCACAGGAAAGGTCTCTTGCCATAATGATTTAATAACTACTCAGCACAGACCATAATACATGCAGCTTTTAACTGTGCACCTACTGCTCCAGTCAGCATGTCATACATTAATGCTCCCAAACTCCACCAATCCACAGCACGATTGTGGCCACTTCTCATCAAGATTTCAGGGGCCCTACAATGAGAAAAATAATACGCCTAAAAAATTCACCCATTTGCATATCATTTGAATTAGAAGTTTAAAAACAATATACGGAGCCAATGGTCCTACATAAACCAGGTAAAAGTTAGCTATCACCCCTCAAACCAGTTGTATTTCTTGCAACATGCAGCTCACATGTATTCTATTGTTCCACAAAATGTGTGTGTGACTGTTCCATCGTGAATAGATTCTTTGCATAGTCCAAAGTCTGTTAGTTTCACATGACCTACAATGAAAGATCACAGCATGGTTATTCTGAGAATTCTAAGCATGTGCAGTGTTTGAATGTATCATACAAGACAATAATCTATTCTTCCATTTAACATTTTCTGCCTTAAATATTTGTTGAAGATACAAACAACTAGCAAGGTGCCATCCATAATATGGGATGCTAACTTTTTAAAGCTAACACAGTCATTTTTGGCCAATGATATAATATAAAGGGAAAATAGAGAAAAAAGTAAAACAGTTTTTCCAAAGCTCTATCTTTACCTATACCTAGAATCCTCTACCATCCTGAGAAAGCAAGCCTTCAAGAAAAATTCTCTAAAGTCTGGTTTAAGGGGCGCCTGGATGGCTCAGTGGGTTAAAGCCTCTGCCTTCAGCTCAGGTCATGATCCCGGCGTCCTGGGATGGACCCCAGCATCAGGCTCTCTGCTCAGCGGGGAGCCTGCTTCCTCCTCTCTCTCTCTGCCCACCTCTCTGCCTACTTGTGATCTCTGTCTATCAAATAAATAAATAAAATCTTTAAAAAAAAAGTCTGGTTTAAGTACACAAACTCTTATAAAAATATGTTGCATCATTTAAAAGTCTGACACTATACTTCAAATATATAACTTTTTACCACAGTGAACTGTGACTGGACAGTTTTTTAAATGGTCTCAGGAAATCACTCTAACAAGTTGGCTTATTCTGCCAATACTGCCAATTCAGAAAAAGAAATGAAATTGCTATGGCAAGGGACTGTCATCTCTAATCCAAAAAGTAAAAAACTCACCACCTTACACAAAGAACATTGCAGTTCAAGCTTAGCTTTACTGAAATGTTATTAGATATAGAGTGGTTCAACCACCCCAGGAACCCTACTATTCCAGGTTTATTTCAGAGAAAAGAAAAGGTAATGGCTTACTGATACTCTGACATACAAAAAAATATGACCTTTATTTTCACAGAACCACCTGACACAGCATTATGGATCAAAGAAGTTAACTAGTCACTTCCCTATTCTATCCTTTGCCTTAGAATTCAGAGTCAGAATCCAAGTGTGGGGGGATGGGAGTGGAACTGGGAGGGACAGAGATACATAGATTCCCATGATGTACTTGGTTAAGTAGCATTTCTCCTAAAAAAAAAAAAAAAGGGAAACCGAGAAAAAAAGCACAATTTGAAACATATTCATATTAGCATCAGTTGTCCACACCATTTCCTGTCCAAGAATTTAAAACCCTTAACTACCTCATGTATCATTTTGTAGACACCGAAGGCACCCTGACAGCACCCCGACAGCCTGGCTGGCTGGTTGCTCCTCTGGGGTATGAGTGACCTGAGAAGTCTACCGAGCCCAGATTACTCGTGCATAAATCAAACTGCCTCTAGCAGCATGCAGTTGTAATCAAGACTCAGTCTGCTCTACATACAGCTGCACAGAGTATGGGCCTTTGATTTTTATGTTTGTTGTTATGAACACCAAGAATAAACTGATGCCTACTCAACATTTTCTTTCCAAGGCTACATCAAATATTGTGGTTCAATTCTAATCCTTTTTTACAGCATTAATAAAATTTATCATAAAAAGTACTGCTTCTAATATTTATGCATTTTTTTCATTACGGAAAACTCAATCTATAGGGTTAAGATCTACTTTCCAATTTAAGGGACAAACCAAAACTAAAGTTGGGACTGGCTTTTGGATCACCACATGTTATGTAAAGATTTCAAAAGAATGATAAGCTATAAAGAGCAAGGATTAAACCCGAAAACACAGTTAAGTGGTCAGTTATTCCTAACTTCCTCTAATCTCATCAATCACAATTATCTAAATACTTAAATCTCAGCAAGCATTATGATGCCATAAATTCTGAGGGAGGAGTGTATAACAGAAGTTACATGACTATGGGGCTTTGAAAATGACCATGACCTGGGTGGGAGGATTTTAAGATGATTATTTACTATAGAATTGTTTACGGTATATCTCCACCTTGGTGATTAAGCATGATATTCTCCGGCTTCAGGTCTCTGTAGATGATCCCCTTTTGATGTAAATGCCCCAAAGCCATGGAGATTTCTGCCAAGTAAAAGCTGGAAACAAAAGTGATTTAATAAAATTAAAAAGAGTAATATACTCAAAGCAGTTTATGTATGGAGCAAAATTCCTTGAAAGAAATAGACATGCACCAAAGACCAAATTAGTGGGGATGGGGGCGGGGATGGGGGAAAGAGATGACATAGGATGCTGCCAAAAGGCATGGTGACATTTATGTTTCACTTATTTAGTGAAACTATAAAATGTTTTATTTCTTTAGAACATACTACTAATTGCAAAAAAGTCCAGAATATGCCAAACTGTCACTGGTTTTTGTTCTGTTCCTAATAGGAATTAGGACAATAGTCATTCAGATCAAAGCAAATTTCTCCCACCCACCCCCAATTTTAAAATCCCATAGGACACAGGAACTTTGTTATTCTCAGAGATCAAGTCTTAGTTTCGAAAGATACCTTATAAATAATCTGACCCTTAGAAGCCCACTCATCCCTTAATACAGCTGCATATTTATATACAGTTCATGCCCACAGTATCTGCCCTCCCTCCTGCCAGCCAGCCCACAACTATAAACTGTGTGACACTCAAATTTATCTACCTCAAAAGAATAAAGGGCTGAGTCAACCCTGTCTGGATTCGAAAAGCACAAGGCACTGCAATACTGGCTGCATAACAATGTTGCAATCCTGCAGATTACTCCAGGATGGAGAGGGTGTGTCCTAGAGGACTGAGGCAGTTTCACAGCCAGCAGGACCACAAATACAGCCTCCAACACGGCTCAGAGAGCCTCCTCCAAAAAAGGGTACTTCATCCCTAAGGCTCTTAAATGCAGCTTCTGTGTTAGAAAAAGCCTGAAATTAAACAATGGAATGCAGTTTGGTAATTAAGGTAGAAAAAAACATTTAAGTGTTTTCTATTCAATTAATGTGTAGGATAAACTGATTGTTACCCAATACTGTCATCTCACAAAAGGATGTGTATATTTTTAATTTGAAGCAGATGCCATCTTAAGAAATATAAGGGTAGATCCCATCCTGGCCATAGAATCAATCCACAGATGATGTGTGCCGGCTTATCACCTCCCTAAGACTGCACCTTGGGAACTGGAAAGTCTAAAAAAAAAGAGGAGATGATTTCTGATACTTTCCATTGTTCCAGACATAAAGTTTCACCGGAAAACCACACTCACCCACAGCCAAGGCAGGCAGCTTACCAATTCAAGGAAAGAAAGCCCCAGTGAGAATGGTTCTGTTAGGAACTGGCGTGAAGAGCGTTCCACCCAAGGCCTGGGGGCAAAGGAATGATGTGACCTCCAAAAGCTGCCCCATCCCAAAGATACTTCTCCCCCTTGAAGTCCTGAGTGACTGACTGGCTCCAGAACAATTTACTGAATCATTTGGCTATCCACAGTGGGAAAAGGGCTTTGCTTTTAATTATATGAATCATTACCTGAATCCATGCAACTGCAAAAATTTCACTTACCAGGCTGTGTCTTCCATAAATATTCCCTCTCTTTCTAACTGCATAAATAATTCTCCTCCTGTGAAGAAAAGGAAAAGGCCTTAGAAATAAAACAATCTTCATTTCCAACCCATTTCTAATGAGAAGGTTGTGCTTTCTCTTTTAACTACAGTTAAAAGATATCAGTTCCTTAAAACTAAAAAACAGATCCTAAAAACTATAGGTTTAAAACTAAGTTTTCAGGATTCTATTTTTGCAGTGTTCTTATTCTTATGTGAAAACTATGTTTTGGAATTCTAGGTTTTACATCTTTAAACGTCAAAATAGTTAAAAGATTCCAGACTTGAGGTTAAAAAAGTAATCTTGGTTAAAACTTCTCTCACATTTTATCCTAAGCAGAAAAATGTTAGTATATAATTAAGCCACCCTTACAATTAGTGAATGCCCTTATTCCGTATTTTCAGATCTCTTAATCTAGATGAATCTAGCAGCAGCTTTATTAAAAGCATGGCACTGTTTTGAATATCAAGATAATAATGACTTATATCCCATTGAATAATCTTAGAATACATGAGCCAGCAATAATATAAATCAATGAAGAGATCAATAAATTAGGTTTTAAAATGGGAGAGAAGGAAAAGCTCTTTGTTACAGCAGAATGCCAAATAAATGAATGAGGCATGATGGAATAAGAAAAATCACTTGGCAAACATTACAGTTAATTGTTTCAAGCAAGAATCAATGAATGCTAAAACTGTATGTGAAAGCTTGATGAGAGACAAGATATTTCGATAAACCCAAAGTATCTCAAGATACTTATTCATTACAAAGGGTAAACTTCACCAGGGGAAAAACTGGCCAACACCACCTTATAAATGTGATCAAAGTGAACATCAACAGCAATGGGACAAAGATATAACATCATGTACCTCCTGATCTGACAGAAGACACAATGTCACTTCGATGGTCCTCCCCAAATGCATAACCTGAATCTAATCTTGAGGATACATCAGATAAGCCCAAATTGGTGCATTCTACAAAATAACTGGCCTATATTCTTCAAAAATGTTAAGGTCACAAAAGATAAAGACTGAGGAACTGTTTAGGTTAAAGGGAACTGAGAGATATTACTGTATCAATGTTAATTTCCAGTTTTGATAACTTTAGTAGAGTTAAGATACTGTCATTAATTTTAGAAAATATAAACTGGAGCATTTAGGGGTAATGGGAAATCATGTCTGAAACACTCGCTTAAGCAATCCAGAAAAAAAAAGTGTGTTTATACATATACATGTATATATATATACATACACACACACACATATATATATACACACACATATATATGTATACATATACAGAAGGAGAGAAAAGAAGGATGAAACAAAACAACTGTAAAATGAAAACACTTGGGGAATCTAGGTGAAGGATATGTGGGAAGTCTTTGTACTATTTATGCAACTTTTCTGTATAAATCTGAAATTGTCAAAATAAAGTTACTCAAAAAACAGCAACAACAGTCACAAAAAAGTTGCTAAATTCTGCATCTTTCTGTTCCGTGTTACAGGCCACTGTGGAACCTCTTTTTCAGAAAACTCAGATATCTTGGCTGGAAATAGATATCTGTGATTTAGAAATGATAAGCAACAAGGTTTGAGGAGGTAGTAATCCCTGGAAATTGTGGATGTCTTCCTATGTAAACTGCATAGTCTAACAAAAAAGCTACATCTAACCAAAAAACTCTGTTTAGAGATGCAATTTTGAAAATACTCAATATCTTAAATACTCTCAGTAAGTTTTCCATTTGAGTTTAGAAATGCTTTGATAGTTCATTGGAATTATAGTATCTTACCCCAGCATAGTCAATGTGATGGCTCTGTATCAATTAAGTGTTTGTTATTTTAAGTATGAGGACAAAGGGATTAGGATTAAGATAAAATTTTACAGATGGGGAAAAAAACCTAACCTTTAAAGTTCTTCATATTTGTCTGCAAAAAGAAACACATAGTCACATCTAAATTCCTTATGTCAATGTATTTGTCAATTTTAAGAACTATTTAATCACACTGGGGAAAAAGCATTTTTCCATTGGAAAATAATGTTTAACCCAGTTTCTGGAGCAAATGCAAATAATTACACCAAACTGAGTGTACTGACCGCTGAGATACTCAAGGATGAGGTAGAGTTTTCCACCAGTCTGAAAGGCATAAATTAAATCCACAATGAAGGGATGCTTTACTTCCTCCAGAATATTCCGTTCTGCTTTTGTATGAGCTGTATCTTTAGCATTTCTTACTATCATTGCCTAAAGGAAAAGAGATGATCTATAAGAACAAAACAGTAGACATTTTTATTCTATAGTAACTGGAAATTCTATTTTGTGCTCTTCTTGCCAATAGTTTAATATTTAATATAATTAATTTAATTATAGTTCCCACCAGAGACTGAGATAGGAATAATGGAAGACATTCACTTCTTATATATATCTGCACTGTTTGGATTTTTTGCACCAAACATGTAAATAACAACCTAAAGATACCTTTTTAAAAAATGTAAACAGATGAAGTTTATTCATATGTTCACTAATTATTCTATGTCTACTATGCTCCAGGCTCTGTAATAAGAAAGAAGAACGAACAGAAGTCTCCAGCTATTAGGAGTCCAAAGTCTCAGGGAAAAGAGAGAAGTCAATGCAGGTAAACCCAAGGTGCTATGGGAGAATAGAGGAACTACAGCTGACATGGCAAGAAGTGTTCTGGGAGGTAGCAATACCTAAACTGTATGATGAAAAATTATTAAAATGAAACACAGAGGATAAAAAAAGCATTTCCAGTGCAAAACAGGCTTGACAGGACATGTCTAGGTAATCTATAAGTAGTTCAGTACGGTTAGAAGTGACTAGACATTAGGCTGGTGTTGTAGGTGGAGACCAGGAAATGGAAGGCCTAGGTACCTAGGCAAAAGCGCTTGAATCTTATCTCAGAGGCAGAGGAAAAATGTTGAGGTTCTGAAAATGAGTAATCTTTGGCTTTAAGACAGTTTTAGTAGTAGTTTGGAGTTTTAGGGAAGAAATGAGACCAGCTGGGAGGCTAATACAGTAAACTAAATTAAGTAAGACCTGTACCTAAAAAAATGAAGGTGGGGGGCACCTGGGTGGTTCAGTTGGTTAAACGTCCAATTCTTGATTTTGGCGGCTCTGGTCATGATCTCGGGGTGGTTAGACTGAGCCCTACATTGGGCTCCACGTTGGTCATGGAGCCTACTTAAGATTCTCTCCCTCTACCCCTCCCCACCCCACCTCTCTTAAAAAGAAAGAAAGAGAAAAGGAAGGTGGGAAAAAAGAAAAAGGTATCAGCACTTGCTGACTAGGTTGAGAAGAAATGATGATGCCATGGTTTCTGCATAATTAAAAGGACAATGGTTATCATTCAATAACAGGAAATGAAAATCAAAAGAGTTTTGGGAAAATGATGCATTATTTTGGATATGTTAGGTCTAAATTCTAGGACTAAGTTCTGGTACATCTCCAGTAACATGAAAAAGCATATACACAAGATTAGTAGTTGCAATATTATTCGTAAAAGTGCAATTAAACAACTTAAATGGCCATGTATAGAATACTAGATAAAAACCTATGGACTATCTACCTAATGTGTAAAAAAAGCTTTAAAAAGAATGGGGAATTTCTCTGTGAAACCAAGGTACAAAAGAGCATACATGGCATAACAGTATTATAGTATACCACCTTTTGTGTCAGAAAGGGAAGATAAGAATATGTATGTGTATCTCCTTATATCTTCAATAAGATAACTAAGATAAACCAAAAGCTTATGACAGTGGAAAGGTAAAAAAAAAGTAATAGGACTAGACTTCTGAGAACACCTTCTGAGTAAAGCCTCAACGCTTTTAGCTTACCTAAAGTTTTTTTTTTCTGTTACCTAAATCAAATATTATTGTGATTATAAAATGGGGGTTTTTGAATTCTGAACCATGCTAATGTTTTATATATTCCAAAAATAAATCAACAAGGATGGGTGAGGGAAATAAAACTGTGAACACAACAGAAATACATAAATGCAACTAAATAGGGGCGCCTGGGTGGCTCAGTGGGTTAAAGCCTCTGCCTTTGGCTCGGGTCATCATCTCAGGGTCCTGGAATCGAGCCGCACATCGTGCTTTCTGCTCAGTGGGGAGCCTGCTTCCACCTATCTCTCTGCCTGTCTCTGTGCCTACTTGTGATCTGTCTGTCAGATCACAAGTAAAAATAAATTTATTTATAAATTTCTTATAAATAAATAAATCTTTAATTTAAAAAAATTAGTAAATAGAATCACGTAAGTAAACAAAACAGAGTTTTCTTAGCTTCAATGTAAGAGAGGTAAATTAAGGATGAATTAAGTAAAGACCACTGAATTCAGCCATTAGGAGATTGGTGGTGACAAGAGTTTCATTGAAATGGTAGAGTCATTAAGTCAAAATAGAGTGAATGAAAAAAATAATAAAACATGACTTCTCAAGAAACTCAGCTAAAAAGGCAAAGAGGGTAGAAACTATCGAAAGACTTTGTATGAAAGAAGGATCTGTTTTACTAAATATGGCAAAAGCATGAATATACGTAAACAAAAAAAGAAGTCAGGACAGAGGATGGAAAAACAGAAAGAAGTGACAAAGAGCCCTAACAGGCAGAAAGGGATGGGATCCAAAACATAAGCAGAGGGCTTAACCTTGGAAAGGAGGAGGAATACATCTCCTACTAAACACTGGAGAGAAGGAAGTAAAGACAAGTAAAAATGCAGATTAATATGGTATGAGGGGTAGGGATTAGAACAGGAAGTGGAAGGAAATCACATGTGACAGCCTCAAATAGGGAGAGGCAGTGTACTAAAGAGTTAAGAGGGACTGATAGCAGTTATAGAAAATGAAAGTTGTCTGGGGACATGGAGAAAAAAAGTTGGTGGGGCACCTGGGTGGCTCAGTCAGTTAAGTGTCTGCGTTTGGCTCAGGTCATGATTCCAGGGTCCTGGGATCGAGCCCCACATCGAGCAGGGAGCCTGCCTCTCCGTCTCCCTCTGCCTAACACTCTCCCTGCTTGTGCCCTCTTTATCTCTCTCTGTCAAATAAATAAATAAAATCTTAAAAAAGAGAGAGAGAGAGAGAGAAAAAGCTGATGAATACTTAGGGTCCAAATGATTTGGGTACTATGAATTTGTCCTAGCAGCAATCTATAATATTATGTGATTTCTGCCAACAATGCTCAGTAGCTGAGATAAAAGAATAAAGGAATATTAACAACTGAACTATTAGGAGTAGGACTTTCCTAAACATAAGGTCAATGGGGCTAGCAAGAACTAAAACGGCAGATCATGCTGATTACACCAGATTCAGAATAAAGTGAAATAAGAAGGGGGTTAAGAGGGGCGCCTGGGTGGCTCAGTGGGTTGAGCCGCTGCCTTTGGCTCGGGTCGTGATCTCGGAGTCCTGGGATCGAGCCCCGCATCGGGCTCTCTGCTCGGCAGGGAGCCTGCTTCCTCCTCTCTCTCTGCCTGCCTCTCTGCCTGCTTGTGATCTCTCTGTCAAATAAATAAATAAAATCTTTAAAAAAAAAAAAAAAAAGAAGGGGGTTAAGAACTTTAGCAAAAAAAAAACCCCAAAACGGTCAAAGAACTAAAAGGTTGAGAGCCAAAGACCAAGCATTGTGAGAATAAAGAAGTGAGAAAGTTATTGTTCTATTATAGTCGAACACTTCAGAGGTGGAGAATACAGCCATGGGGGCTGGTAAAGTGGAATGGAGGTGAAAGCTGATAGAGTTGAGATCAGGGAATTAGAAGGCTGGGCTACTGATAACTTATTTAATATAAGGACAGCAAAGATATACAGGATGACAAGGTTTAGAAGTGAGAAAAAAGAATGATAAATACTGAGGGAGGTTTCAACCTCAAAGTAGAAAGGATTTTGACCACAAGATAGAAAAAAAAATTGTAAGAATAAGCTTAACAATTCTTCCCTTGAATTATATGGTAAGCAGAGTGAGAGGGAGAGACCACATTTGCCTCAAATGCTAAATCTTAGTATCTAGCATAATGCCTGGCACATTACCAGTTCTTAACTGATTCAATAAAAGAAGGAATGAAACAAGTATGACCAATCTGTTAACCACAAGCCTTTAGCCAAACAGTCTAAAATTTACAGTGTGGGCTAAACTAATGCCATGGGCAACAGTACTTTGCTTCCAGGGTCCATCTTGGTTGCAACTGGTAGGAAAGAGAGTCTTTTCCTCAACATTCCACCCTGAGAAAATACCCAAGTAGTACCATTCTTGTAAAAAAAAAAATCCCAGAAGAACTGAAAAATTCAGACAAACTGTCCAGATGTAAACACCATTTAAGATAAAGAGACATGTGCGGGGAGCCTGGGTGGCTCAGTGAGTTAAAGCCTCTGCCTTCGGCTCAGGTCATGATCCCAGGGTCCTGGGATCGAGCCCCACATCGGGCTCTCTGCTCAGCGGGAAGCCTGCTTCCTCCTCTCTCTCTGCCTGCCTCTCTGCCTACTTGTGATCTCTGTCAAATAAATAAATAAAATTTAAAAAAAAAAAGAGACATGTGGTTCTACTCTGATTTCATCTTCAAGGCTGGAAAAAGACATGTTCTTACCACATACCGAGTTCAAGAGGGTTAATAATAATAAAATCAGAATAAAGAAGCTTGAAGGCAGCATACCGTCATCTAGTTAGGAATTAAAATTCTGGACTTAACCCTAGCACCTCTTCACTTTCATTATTTATACTGTGAGCTTGTTTTCAGGGACAGCAAGGAAAACATTAAACAGCATCTGACTCTCTAGCCACGCTTGGGGAAAGAAAAACCCTGAGATTGGGAGGGAGTGGTAACTAAGCACATGAAGAGGCAAGCAAGTTAGGTCTTAGATACCTGGGGCCAAAAAGGACGTCTAACATTTAGCAATAATTAAGTCTATGGATTTCCCAGTACACTGTGCCTATCCACCATCAGTGGAAAAACAACACCCTCTTCTTTTCATTTAAGGTGCCCATGCCAGAAACATATTTGACTCAAGACAGAATTGTGACTAATTATGGTCAGCCTTGATTATAAAATATATCAAAAGGAATAAATTAACCTAAGAATCTTGACCAGTACTTCTTTCAACATTTCTAGGACAAGCATTATTTTATTATCTCCATCATTAATCTCAAATGATTCCAATGGGAAAGCCAGATAGCAGATTAGTACTGACTTATTAATACAGAAAGTAAAGTTCAGAATATCTAAACTGCTTCTTTTAAAACAATCACCAGGGGTGATTTCAGCTGGCTCAGTCAGAACAGCATGTGACTCTTAATTTTGGGTCATGAGTTCAAGCCCCACGTTGGGTGTAGAGATTACTTAAATAAACAAACAAACAAATTAAAAAAAAAAAGACAATCACCAATAAAGTTGTGGTCCTATTTGTTCCTCAGCTTTTAAATTAATAAGTCATGTATAATGCTTAAGTAAAAATAAGGAAGATAAAGACTGAAGTATTACAAACCTTGTAATTTTTGTTAAAAGTCGTTTTGATTGTCTTTTAATACAGTTTTCTACTAAGACTTGTTTTAAGACAGTGTGATCTTTCCAGAAATTAATCCCAAACAAAAAGAACAAGAAACCAAACACACATAACCCATTTTCAATAAAACTAGGAAATGCATTTAACTCCACACATCAGGAGGTAAAGAAAACAGAGTGGGATAAAGCAATGGTACATGACTCAGTGGAGTAGAATATGATCAAACCTAAATGCCTGCACAGAGAACTCAAAAGAAGTTGATTCCATCTATAGAACCCTAGTAGGTTCAAAAATTGGAGACAAAAATAAAAAGCAAGAAAGGAAAAAGTCATTAGGGACTGCAGAAGGCAGAAGGTAGAGGACTAAAAATAGGTAGATTACTAGCACTTGGAAAGGTGTACTCTCCAAGAAAAAAAAAAAAAGAGTGAAATATCAGATAAAGAGTGAAGTGCTAAAGTAAAAACTTGACTTCAGTGAAGGTCTGCGTATTGGAAGGTTAAGATCTTCATCTCTTCTCTCCCATCCAGCTCCAGGATGCTTTTTCTATGCAAAAGAATAGAGGATCTTTGTCAGCACCAACTGACTACAGAAAATGATATTTGGAGGTTCTCAGTCAATTGCCAGCTAACCACATGCCTTCCTACACAGATGGAACTTCTGATCAGCTTTTCAGAGTTTTACTCTTAAATATGAACAATCAGTAAAGGACACCAGGCATCTAAAGAAGACCTCTGACATGGAAGAAAGAGACTAAATCATACTTAAAGAAAACAGGAACTTAGAAAAGAGATCTAATGCCTAGAAAAAAAGGACATTTCAAAGAATTATCATTAATACCCTCAGAGGAATAAGATAAGATAATGTACTCATAAAACAGTTGCTATAAAAAGAAAAAGTCAGTTAAGTGTCTACCTTCAGCTTGGGTTATGACCTCAGGGTCCTGGGACTAAGCCCCATGTCAGGCTCCCTGCTCGGCTAAGAGTCTGCTTCTCCCTCTCCCTCTGATACACTGCCCCACTTGTGCTCCATCTCAAATAAATAGAAAATCTTTTTTAAAAAATAAATAAATAAAAGAAAAAGAAAAAATGGCAAAGCTCCGAGGAACCATAAATATTATAGCTTAAAAAAATCAGTAAAAGGATTAGAAAACAAATTTCTAGAAAAATCTCAGAAAGTAAACAAAAAGACAAAGAAGCAGACAAATGAAAAAGATAAGAAAAATAGATGATCAGTCCAGGAGGTCCAATATCCAACTAACTATAAATCCAAGAAGAGAAAATAGTAGAGGGGGAAATTATCAGAGATCATTTAAGAAAACCTCCCACAGGGGCGCCTGGGTGGCTCAGTGGGTTAAGCCGCTGCCTTCGGCTCGGGTCATGATCTCAGGGTCCTGGGATCGAGCCCCGCATCGGGCTCTCTGCTCGGCGGAGAGCCTGCTTCCTCCTCTCTCTCTGCCTGCCTCTCTCCCTACTTGTGATCTCTCTGTCGAATAAATAAAAAAAATCTTTAAAAAAAAAAAAAAAAAAAAAAAAAAAAGAAAACCTCCCACAGATTAAAGGACTGGAACTCTCAAGATTCAAAGAGTAAAAATAAAGAAAATAATAAGAATCAAAGGAAGATAAATACACCACTGTAAAAAATTTAGAACAGAAACTAAAGAAAATTTTAGATATTTTAAAAGAAAAATAGATCTCTAGGGACACCTGTGTGGCTCAGTGCATTAAGTGCCTGCCTTTGGCTCAGGTCATGATCCCAGGGTCCTGGAACTGAGTCCCACATCTGGCTCCTTGCTCAGCGGGGAACCTGCTTTTCCCTCTGCCTGCCCCTCCCCCTGCTTGTGCTCTCTTCCCCAGCCCTGACAAATAAATAAATAAAATCTTTTTTTTAAAAGACGTTAAATATACAAATAAATAAATAAATAAGAAAAATAGATCTCTAAAGAAATGGGAATTGGGAGTGCCTGGGGAGCTCAGACAGTTAAGTGTCTGCCTTTGGCTCAGGAAGCCACTGGTAGATGGTCACCACAAGAGGGAACAATGGAATAAACTACGATAAAGGAAGATATGGGATCCAGGACACAAAGAATCCAACACTGATGGAGCCAAGGGGATTCCAAGGATTGTGACCAAAGTCCAGTAATGGCAGCTATGCCTCCAGAGCTACCAATACAGATAGGAATGGAGGACAGAAGGTTTTGATGGGATATCTACAGGAAAATAAATGGAACTGATAGACAACCTAGTAAGTGGGACCATAGAACATTGACCTAAACAGAGTTGTTGGAAGGCATGAGAAGACAACAGCAGACTCAAAGGAAATGAAGCAAAATCAGAATATGGGGAGAAGGGAGGAAGAAGTAAAAGAGAATAGAGTGGAAATCAATACATATTTCAAAACTGCTATATTAAGTGACAGCAGAACATGCTTATTACTTAGAAATGGAGACCAGAACAAAGAGCTAAAAGAGTTACCTCAGAGGAAAATTAAAAGAGCTCTCCTCTCCATGTTCACTAAGCAGAAAACATGAATACCAATAATGAAACATACCTCACATTCTAAGAGGACTTGTAGTATTGTGTTAGAAATAGATTTTCTTGACTGAGAATTTTAGGCCAAAATGTGGATTTTATAGCAGTTAACAATAAAGTTGGGGAGAGATGCCTGGCTGGCTCAGTGGAGCATGCAATTCTTGATCTGAGGGTCATGGAGTTCACCCCCTATGCTGGGCATGGAGCTACTTAAAAAAAAAAAAAAAAAAAAAAAAGGAAAAAGGACCAAAAAGGAGGGAAGGAATCACCTTTTTAAGCACCTTCATGGCAAATATTTTCCCAGTATTTGCTCCTGTTACTTTTCGTACTTGAAAAACCTGGATAAAAAATAAAAAAGTGTTTGTTACTAAAAGCTAAACTAGGTTAGTCACACTCCCTTAATTCCTATTTATAGGAAACAGATACAACAGTTTATATTCTTACAAAAACTAGTAACACAAAGACTGTGCAAAAATGATAAGCTGAAAGAGCAGACTATTAAAGCTTTAATAATGAAATCTGAGAAACATGGGACTGTTCTATTTGGTCTGCTGACATCTGGTGGCAAAGTCGGTCAGTGATCATCTAATAATGAGTAATCTATATAACTTCATACACAAAATCCAAGTTTGCTTGGAAAAAGCTATAATCAGGGTTCCCAGAGGCAGAATACCAAAAGTAAAAATTATAAAATATTTTATAAATTTCTTCTAGGAATGCCACTGTTCTTGCTTCACATAAAACTTTAATAATAGTTGACAGGAATTACTGTTTACCTATTCCTTAAAATGGCTAACTATATAAAACTTTATCATGCAATAGCTAAAACAATGTGAGACTCAAAGTGCATGTGTTCCACATTCAAGATGATTAGAACAAATCAGAATGTGTCCTTAAGCCTAAGAAGAAACTACAAATGTCATGCAATGAAAAAATTAACACTACACAGTAGCATAAATAGTTCTTAAACTTAACTACTAAAATGTTATCCAAATTCTACCTTTTGATAAAGAATAGCTAGGTATAAATATTCCTGGGCAGCACACATAAAGATAAGGTCATAAGTTAGAAAGACGTGGGCAAAATATGAAGCTAACCAGTTATCCTCCTTTTTCTTCTCCCTTCTTATATTCTTCAGCTTCCCTAACTCTAAAGCTCCAAATATTGCAAGTCAAAGAAAACCAATTCAGATTTAGATCTCAGTAACAGCAATATGCCATGCCCATTAAAAGTAAGGAGTGGTTTGTTTTTTAAGAGAATACCTATAGAGGATACCCTTTAACCAAAAGAAGGAAGGATTCCTCTAATAACAGACTTTGACTGGCAACGTTGTCTATTTATTTATTCAACAAATATTGACTGAGTGCCTATTATGTGTCAGTCTTTTATATTTATGTTGGGAGGAAGAGAACTTCTGTACATCTTCCAAATAATATCAGGTTAAGCGATCATATCCTTTGCTGATAGCTAGCAAAGACTGAAGAGGACTGCTAAACAAGTATATATAGGGCGGGGGGTTATGGGGGTAGGGAACAAAAAAATGAAACAAGATGGGACCAGGGAGGGAGACAAACCATAAGAGATTCTTAATCTCACGAAACAAACTGAGGGTTGCTGGGGGTGGGGGTAGGGATAGGGTGGCTGGGTTATGGACATTGGGGAGGGTATGTGCTATGGTGAGTGCTGTGAAATGTGTAAGCCTGATGATTCACAGACCTGTACCCCTAGGGCAAACAATACATTATATGTTAATAAAAATTAAAAAAAAAATTAACCTATCCCCCACCAAAAATTAACCTACCCAAGACAGACAACAGCTCTTATTTCAAAAATACTTCCTACCTTTCCATAGCCCCCTTTACCAAGTACCCGAAGTAGCTCAAAACATTCTGGTCTGATTTTTTCTGGCCCTCTGTTCACACTAGTTTCCGAAATTTCAAATTTCTCACAATGTTCCATGCCACTGAGAAGAAAATTAAAACCAAAAGTAAATTCTCAAAAAGTTAAATTACCTTCAGTTTACTATAATTTAATCCAAATAAGTAAAAAGGAAAAGGTACATAACAACAAATTTACTATCTGGACTTTAAATAAACTAATGATTCAATGACAAGGTAAGTCAAGATTAGGATGACTTGATAATTGCTTATCTGCTTATTTACAGAATATGCTACTTATTTTTTGAAACATCAAGCACCCCCAAACTAAGATAAATTAGAACAAGTTTATTGAGCAAGTTGACAAAGGAAAAAAGTCTTCGGGCTATTCATATTTAGTTCATTCAAAATGTCTATGAGACTAGGTATAATCCAACTTCATTTAGCAACTTCAGAAAATCTGGGAACTTTGTAAAAGTACCCAATTAGTTCAAGTCTTTATGCTACAAAAATTCTTGCTAATAGAATGTATCCATGCACCTTTCCACATCTACTATTAGCTTGCTTTAAAGACTCCAAAAGTGGCATTTAAGTGGCAATTTGTCCCTTCAATGCTTTTTATATGAGAGATCTTGGTCTACCCCCAACCCATGGTTTTTACTTAAGTTTGGGGTATAGAGCAGATTAATCACCATTTTCACTTAACAGAGTTTGCCCAAGATGGCTTGAGATCTCTGTATGAATGACATATTACAAGCAAAACAAAAAACATTTGACTTTGAAGGCATTTCTAAAAATTTTATTTTTAAGTAAGAAAGTTGACTCTATTAACCTGGTAAAAATTTCTAACCCATTCAGACTCATATTCAGTCTAGTGTTAATCAGGATGAATATCTTTCTCTTAAAATCTATATATGATCTCAAAACCTGGATATATTACTATATTAGAGCTAAACTCAATAAACCAAGTTTACATATATGACTAGATAATTAAGAACAGATTACTGGAATCACATGATGGCTACAAACTAGAACTTATAAAACCTACTTGTTAAGAAAGACAGCACAATGAAATCTTTTCATATAAACTTACAGTTCATATGGTCCAACTCCCCCATGGTCCATGCTTTCATTTAACTGACCCTGAAAAATACGTTAAAGTTGTAAAAATAAATAATCTCATAAACATAAAATCAAAATATGTAATGCTTCACCCTACTACTAAAAGAGAAATGAATGAAATAAACCAGCTTAAAAATTCTCTATACTTTAATAACAGGCAAATGTCATGATGAACAAAATAAGGTACACAGTACCACAGGGATTTCACTTTTAGTTTTCTATGACAGTTACGCTACTGATGCTACCCAATAATGATCTACAAAAAAAACTGGATGATAGCTCCTTTAAGAATTACATTTATTCAAAAGATAAATTTTGTGTATTGTGAAACTAAAGACACCATATTTTAAGTATGAATTACTAAATCAAATTATTTACATAAAGTGCTATTCTGATATGATTCTGATACACAAGACTAACATAACATGTAACTACAACCTAACTAAGCCTATAGTAACCACAACTAGTCCAAGACACTGTACTGTATGATGTGGCTGATCAAAGCAAAATAATTAAGCATCACCCTCAAATTGTCAAGAGTCACACTGGCCGAACATTTATTCTGACCACAGTATAGATCTAAATAAAAGACATTCCAAGTTCATGGATCTGACAACTTAATACTGTTTAAGATGGTTATACTAACCAAACTGGTATATAGGTTCAACACAATCTTATCAAAATCCCAGGTTTCTTTCTTACAGAAATTGACAAGCTGACCATAAAATTCATACAGAAATGCAAGGGACCCAAAATAGCTAGAACAATCTTGAAAAAAGGAGAACAAAGTTGGAGAACTGACTTTCCTTATTTTAAAATGTATTTACAACAAAGCAACACCAACGAAGGCAATGAGATACTGGGATAAGGACAGACATACAGATGAATGAAATAGAAATGAGTCCAGAAATAAACCCTTACATTATGGTTAACTAATTTTTGACAACGATGCCAAGAAAATTCAATGGGAAAGAGACAGTCTTTCAATAAATGGTGCTGGAACATTTGGATATCCACATGCAAAAAAATTACTTCAGTTCCCTACTTCACACCATATTCCACCACACTAAAAAATTAACTTAAAATTCATCACAGGCCTGGGGTGCCTGGCTAGCACAGCTGGTTGGATGTCAGACTCTTGGTTTCTGCTCTGATAGTTATCTCAAGGTCGTGGGATTGAGCCCTACATCAGGCTCCACACTTAGCATGGAGTCTGCTTGGGATTCTCTCTCCCTCTCCCTCTGTACCTTCCCATTGCATGTACATACTCTCTCTCAAATAAATAAGTAAACCTTAAAAAAAAATTGATCATAGGCCTAAATATAAGAGCTAAAACTACAAAACTCCTACAAGAAACCTAGAGTAATTCTTCATGATCTTGGGATAGGCAATGATTTCTTAAGACACATCACCAAGGTGCGCCTGAGTGGCTCAGTCAATTAAGCATCTGCCTTTGCTTAGTCATGATCCCAGGGTCCTGGGACAGAGCTCCACGTCAGGCTCCCT
This sequence comes from Enhydra lutris kenyoni, assembly GCF_002288905.1. Classification (NCBI taxonomy): domain Eukaryota; kingdom Metazoa; phylum Chordata; class Mammalia; order Carnivora; family Mustelidae; genus Enhydra; species Enhydra lutris. The sequence continues at coordinate 13,157,902 of NW_019154110.1, forward strand.
GCTCTGCAAGGAGTCTGCTTGTCTCTCTGTCCCTGCCCCCACTTGTGCGTGTGTGTGTGTGTGTGTGTGTGTGTGTGTGTGCACGCGTGCATGCTCTCTCTCTCGGTCACTGTCTGTCTCTCTCTCAAATAAATAAATAAAATCTTTAAAAACGACATATCACCAAAAGCACAAATGATTCAAGAAAAAAAAAAAACCAATAAACTGGACTTATTCAAAATGTAAAACTTTTGCACTTCAAAAGTTAAGAAAGTGAAAAGAAAACCCACAGAGTAAGAATATATAAAGAACTTCTACAACTCAAAAATTTAAAAATAACCCAATTTTTAAAAAGTATGTTAGAATCTGAACAGGTATTTCTCCAAACAAGATACACAAATGGTCAATAAGCACCTGAAAAAATGTTCAACATCATCAGCCATTACAGAAATGCAAATGCAAATCAAAATCACACTGAGATAACCCTTCATATCCACCAGGATGGCTATAATTAAAAAGACAGAAAAGTAAGTTGGGCAAGAAGCAGAGAAATTAGAACACTAGTAAACTACTGTCAGGAATATAAAATGGTACAACCTCTTTAATAGTTCGGCAGTTTCTTGAAAAATTATACATAGAATTAACATACAACCCTTCAAATCTACTCATAGGTATCTACCCAAGAAAAATAAAAATATATGTTCCATAAAGAGTTGGGTACAAATGTTCTTAGCAGCATTATTCACAAGTCAAAAACTGGAACAACTGCAATGAGTATCAACTGGTGAACTCATAAATAAAATGTGGTTGACATATACAATGGAATACAACTTGGTTCTATGTACATACTACGACATAGCTGATCTTCAAAAACGTCATGTTAAGTGAAAGAAGCCAGACACAAAGTCCACATACTGAATGATTCAATTTATATGGAATGTCCAGAAAAAGCAAATTTACAGAGATGGAAAGTAGACCACTGGTTACCTAGGGACAGAGGTGGCTATAGTGACTCTAAATGGGCCCAGTTTCTTTAAAGGCGATAAAAATGTTTTAAAACTAAATTGCAGTGGTGGTTGTACAACTCTATAAATATACTAAAAGTCACAGAATTGCCAAAAAAAAACTTGGCAGCAGAAATTCAGTTATGAATATTATAAAATATAGCTTTAAAATAAGTATTCTTGAATACAGTCTGGTTATGAGTCTTTCAATTTATACAAAAGGATATCCCTTAATTGGGCTCTCAATAATGATGTTTTTTTAAATGCTGAATCACTAAATTGTATACCTAAAACTAATATTACACTGTAGGCTGACTAACTGGAATCTAAGTACTTTTTAAAAACGGTAAGTTTTTAAGTTTTTAATGAACATTTTAGAATAATCTATAAAATGTTTAGTTGAACATATCTTCCTTCAAAGGTACCAGTACACATTCAAGCTACACAAAGAAAACTGATAGTATTCTTAAACAAGGGATGCTTAACTGTCCCCCCAAAACTATAAATCTTCAGCCAAAATTTACTCATGGTGTGAACAAGTCAGGATGAAGGCTAATACTAGGCATGTATGTTTCAATGTTAGACTGAGCTAAATGGATGGGGCAATACCAAGGGGAAAAAAATTCTTGCAGTTTCAACTTGATACAGTTTCTTTTGGGTGGGTAGGAGTAGTTATGGTTAAAGGTTTTTTTGGTCTCCAGTGCTTCACATATAATAGCTTCACTTTAAAGACAAAAGACTAACTTCTCTCAAATGTGATAAAAGTAGTAATACATAATTGTTTTTACTTTAATGTTAGTTTTACTTAATTTTAAATTAAAGACCACAGGGTAGTTAACATAAACCATGACTTTGAAGACACCTAGAAAGATACGGCCTGCGGCTATAGTTCATTTCCGAAGCCAGCCAGGCCTGTATTACCACCTCCATCTGTGTTTATAACTTCCTCCCGTTACCTTCTGGAGCAGAAAAGATTTGAGGCACAATGCTTTTCTGTGGCCCACGTGACCTTTAGAAAAGTCTCACACCTGAAGCATCAGGCTAACATTATATAATACCTAGACAACTCTTTCATAGGAAACTTTTCAGTTAGATTTTTTTTTCCTCCGCTTTAAGCTTTATGACTTTTTATGACTTAATGCTTTTCTTCATGTGCTACTATGATTGACAACATGAATCCTGCTCACCTAAGGAACTATCCAAGGTATGTTTCAAACCACCCACCAAACTATTTCCCAAGTTTTAAGTTAAAATTGTATATAAATTCAACTTAATATGCCTAAAATCCCAATCAAAGAGAGAACATTTCATAAAAATGTAAATAAGTTGTTACACAATGGGTGAAATAGCCTTAATCCAGATATCCATTATACGGTTTATCCACTTGCCTGCTTGTCATAGACATTTCATTATAAAATAAGATTCAGTAAATCAATGAATTGGGAGAAAAGGAGTAAACCCTGCTCAAAATCTTGAGCTACTTAAAACTGCTTTATAATGCCTATTATAATGCAGGATAACTACTGATGTTTTTCTATAATTTTTCATAACAGTGAATATTTGCTTTAGCACTATATTTTTCAAAGCACTAAAAAATTTTAAACTTTTTGCTCAATAAAAATCTGATATCCCAATCTGAAACTCATGCAGTAAGCTTCTGTGACTACTTCAAATTTTGCATTAGTAGAGTAAAAATTAAGGATTAGTACTGTTTTTGTGTCTCTATAGAAAACAGAAGTTTACAACATCTTCAAAATCTAATGAAAATCTCTAGAGGAAAACTTTCCCTTAAAGGTTTCAACTCGCTCTCCCCAAATTATACCATCACCGGTGAAAAACAAACAAAAAAGATCCAAACCTACCCATCCAGCCCCCTCCCAAAAAACACTCTTACCCATTGCTTTTTAATATAGTCTTTTGAGGTATTCAATCAGGGTCTTTTCTTAGTTAAGAGACATTCAGCTTTATCCATAAATGCTTTCATTTACTGTCCTCATGAGGACATCCTTTACTCACTGAAGAATTAACTATGCTGTATAAACATATATATTAGCTAATATAAATTTAGTCAGTATAACATATCTAAAAAGGCATATATCTCTAACTAGGACCAATAATTAAAAAAAAAAACCCTACAGTTTCAAAAATGCAGCACCTCTGGTATAACTGCATTTATCAAGTCTCTAGGCAAAAACGAGGGTAAACTTGAACGTTTGGTTTTTTGACAATGAGTAAGACTGACAAGCTGTATTTCCATGAACAAGCTAACTGCTTAATATGCCAGAATATTTTAAGAGGGCAGTATTTTACATACTTTAACTCACATAATCCTCATCTTACAGAGAAGAAAAAAGTGTCAGATTAAGCAATTTATTCTAAGTCATACAGTCAGGGGCACCTGGGTGGCTCAGTCAGTTAAGCACCTGCCTTTAGCTCAGGTCATGATTCCAGAGTCCTGGGATAGAGCCCCATATTGGGCTCCCTGCTTGGCGGGGAGCCTGCTTCTCCCTCTCCCTCTGCCTGGTGCTCTGCCTGCTTGTGCTGTCTCTCTCTCAAATAAGTAAAATCTTAAAAAAAAAAAAAAAAGTCACACAGTCAGTGACAATGCCTAGAGGGATTTGAATTAACTTTTAACCCACCACAAAGAGGTACAGAATGAACAAGACAAGTAAATGCAATGAAGAAGCTGTGCAATGAAGCCTGCAGGCTGAATGGAATCAGAAGACACTACTAGTTAACTACTAGTTATCTATGTAGTCTTGAGCAATCACCTCTCTGGTTTATGCCTCGGTTTCCCTGCTATACAATGATGAAGTGGGGCTTCTCTGAGACCAATGTTTTAAAAGCTTGTGTACTAAATGCTGCATATTCACAACTACCCAGATTTTCCAAGATTCTAAACTTTTCTTGTTTTTCAGAATTTTTATATTTTGTTTTAGAGAAACCTGGATGTCACTGCATTTCCTCAAGTGGCCAACCCAATCCCATTCTCAACTCTTTTCATTTGTCTACCTTGAGGAATCTCTTGGAAAAACACATTCAAAAGAAATATTTTCAACTCCAAAAGCATTGCTAAGTAAGATATATTCTACTGAAGGCTCTTCCTCAAAATCCTCTTTACCTTTGCTTTTTCTCCAAAGTTCCCCTCCCCAGGGTAGTGGTCATATTTCTTTCTCTTTCATATTTCTACCAATTTCTCTGGCCTCCACTTCCACACTCTCTCAAAACCTGTTTGCTCGTACCCAACAAAATGAATGTACAGGAGCAGGCCAAAACACATCTCAAGGAGATCCCATTTCATAACAGAAAGCTTAATACAGTGTTTTACTTTCAACTGCTTTAACATCTCCTGAATTACCCAGTTTTCTCCCTTGCCCCACTCCAAAGCCGCTGCCATATGGAGCCAATATAATTAATGAGAGTATGCAATACATAGTGAAAGTAATTCCATATCTGTTTCAAATTGTATGTAGTGTATCAGGTATTAAGAGGCTACCTGGAATTCTGCAGGCAAACATACTAAAAAGTATACAACTCAATACCCACCTTACAAACTGTGATTTTTATTTAGACTCATTTCATTATGAAAAGACAATATTATTTCAGCCCACTTAGTTTCTTACAATGTTCAAAGCTCTTTTTTTTACAGCATCTCAATCTTTTGGCAACAAGCAGGGAACAACTTACTTTCCAGGAGAGGAAAATCAGGTGAGGAAAAGGGAAGTTTCTTACATAGAGCAAATATCTGACACCAGTCCTTAACTCATATGCTCACCTAGACAGTGGGATTTAAAATCTAAATTATCATGAGGTTACCACGGGTGATCATTTGCCCAGAATCAGTGACTTAGTATGACAACAGTATTTTTGAACTTCAAGTGCAATTTGTGATTTTTCAATAACTTTATCTTGAAAAAAGAATGGTATTCCATAAAGAATAACAAACTATTAAGACAGCAAAGGTAAAACCAAGCTATGCATTAGGAAAAAAACAATTCTAAATTTAGTACCCTAAATTACAGCAAGGAAAGCCCTCACACCACCATTCACAAGTCTCAGTACAAGCAATTTATTTTTGGCAAGCCAAATCACAGCTGTCAACGCTGGTTTTTTTCCACCCCCAAATTACACAAAGTATTTTGAAAAAAATGTAGACATCTTCAACTAGGGGAAAACTTACAAATGCCGTGTGCCATTATAAATGCTTTAAGAAAAAAAAAAGTCACACGGAAGAGGGTGTTTAAAAAAAAAAAAAAAAGCAAACAAACAAACCCTGGAAGATGCAGCAGAGCCCCCTTGCTCCCGAAATAAAACTCCTGGTGGCTGTAACAGCAGCGGCAGCGCTACTCCCGACAGAAGTTTTCAGCTGTCACTTCTAACAGCTGAGCGCTTCCTAGGAGAGAAGCGACAGGCCGAGAAGAGAGGTGGTTGTGGGAGGTCTTAAGATTTAATACTTGAAAACTTACACTCGAAGGGAAACCCTTCCGCACTTCACCTGCACTTAAGGGACACCCAGAAAGCGCAGTCCCCCTCCCCCCAACACGCGCTTACACCACTCGCGCCCCGCCACACTCAAGTTCAACAGCTCGAGGAATCGACCACGCGCCCTTTCTCGTTCCCTCCACAAATAGACTGCTCCGGGCTGCGCTGATCTGGGGCTACAGGCGCGACCTGCACCTGCGAGCCCCGAAGCGGCCTCACACCTAGGGCCAGGTCCGCCCCACCCGCTCCCCTACCTCGGACCGCGCGGCGCCTACACTCCTCCTGGAGACTACTCGCGTCCCCCCTTCCCCGGGTCTCCGAGCTCTCCGACGCGCCGGGCTTCCAGGGCCCGCGCCGCCGCCCTGGCCCTGTCACCTCGGGCCCCCCGGGACCCCGGGCCTCACCCCCTCCTCCAGCTCATCCTCAGAGCCCGCGTCTTCTGGCTGGTCCAGGTCTATGTCAAATACTCCTGCCATGTCCTCAGCTTCCCTGTCTCGGAAGTCCGGCGCTGGGTAAAAGCCGTCCCGCCTCCGTCGTCGCCTCATGGGCCCGGACCCGCCGCAGCCACCGCCGCTGCTGCCGCCATCACCGGCTGCTTGGGCTCAGTGCGTCTGCGCCTAGGCCCTAGACTGGCTCCTCAAGTTCAGCGCTAGAGCATGCGTACAAGGTTGTGTGAAGCCGAACAGTGGGCAATGAACATGCGTAGAGCTATCGCCTGGAGCCAGGTACTGGCAGAAACATGCGCAGAACCCCGACCGAAGCCGCTTGAGGTAGCTAGATCATGCGCATTGTCGGCTAAAGCTTTTGATGGACAATGAGCATGCGTACCTAGTCTGAAGTTGATAAATTGAAATTGAACATGCGTAATTAACCTTTCTGAATAGGAAAAAAAAACAACCAACAAAACTCTTAGTTTGTGAACATGCGCATTCGTCCTCCGTAGTTTTTTTTTAATTGACAGTGAGCATGCGCATGATGAGGGGGTTGGCCCTCTGAAGTTTGAACAGGACAGAAACGGCTGGTTCTGGGTCTATCAGTGAGTGGGGTTTATGGGGAGCTCCTGGGGCTAGTGGAGAAAGGGAGAAACTTGGTTTTGCTGTTCTATTTCAGTGGCTTTGTGAAAGTCACATAACCTTTCAGAGTCTCAGTTTCCTTATCTATTAAATGAGAATACCTAGTTTGCCGGGTTATTGGAAAATTGTAAGTACAGTCTGGCTCGAAAGCCACTAGCCACTGTTCTTTCCAGTGCTGCAAAGACCTGGTGTGAGGTCTTTACCAAAAATCCTCTTTTCATTGTTAAAAATAGTGAAAGCTCGGTCTCCTATTTCATCTAGTCCTCCGTTTCCAAGCTTTGTCTTCTTTGCTCTCTACCTGACCTAAACGCACATATTTCTTGTGTTACTGTAGTTACCAGGCCAGAGGGTGATTGGTAGAGAGAGAAAGTCATTAGTTAGAAGAGAGAAAATTAAAGTTAATTAAGTGTACAATTGTTGAGCTAACTTCTGTGTGAAGTGTAGTTGAAGTTGAACTAGGAATTCCTTCAACTAGCATTCATTTTGTTTTGTTTTGTTTTAAATGCATGCTTGGGGACACAGTGACTACAAATCAGATTTCAGTAACTATTGAGCTGTCTTTGAATGCATTTGGGTACAGTAAATTCCAAATCCCAAAACCATGTAGAGAAAGAAAACAACTTCCTTGAATGATTAGTTCCTTAGACAACCTAACTATTTCATCTATAACACCATATGTATGGCATTTTTAAGTTATATTTTTATCAATATACATATGATATTTTATTTGTTCCTTGGTTATTAGTACTGTAGTGGTTCTCAAAGCCTGTATTTTTCTATTACAGGTTGCTCACTTTTTTGAGGGAATAAGCCTAGTTTGCCTCTCAGCATGTCAGTAGTAACAGTGCAACTTGGTCAGTGTGGTAATCAGATTGGTTTTGAAGTATTTGATGCTCTATATACTGACTCACACTGTCCCCAGGGACTCTGCTCTAAAAGAGAGAATGAGGCATATCAAGCATCTTGCAAAGAAAGATTCTTCAGTGAGGAGGAAAATGGAGGTATGTGTGATGCATCTTATTCCTCTCCCTTACTCTGACATCTCTTCAAGGCCACGTCCTCTGCATGGTGTCTGAACCCCAACTCTTCCCATTTTTCTAGGGAATGACTTTGCTCATAGCCCTTTGTTTCTGTGTTAACAACCTTTCCCTCTCTAGTGGCAACTTCCCTTCAGCACATGAGCATGCCCAGATCTCATCAACCTACCAAACAACATATGACTAACTTCTTTTCTTTTTTCTCTTGTTTTGTTTTGATTTGTTCTGTTTGGTTTTTTAAAGTCTTATTCCCTGGGGCACCTGGTTGGCTCAGTGGGTTAAGTGTCTGCCTTTGACTCAGATCATGATCCCAGAGTCCTGGGATGGAGCCCTGCATCGGGCTCCCAGGTTAACAGGGAACTTGCTTCTCCCTCCTCTCTGCCTGCCACTCCCCCTGCTGGTGCGCTCTCTCTCTCTCTGTGTCAAATAAATAAAATCTTTAAGAAAAAAATTTTATTCCATTTTGGGTATATGCACTGTGGGGTGGTACATGGTGCAAGGATTTGGAATAAGCTTTGCAATTTTATTTAAAGTAAACTCTACCCCCATCTTGGGGCTCGAACTCACAACCCCAAGATCAAGAGTTACATGCTCTACCAACTGAGCCCACCAGGCACCCCAAGCTTTTCTTTTCCTTCTTATCCCTTTACCTTCTCATCTAAGATTCTCAAAGGAGAATCCTCTTTACCCAACTACAGTCCTGCTTTAGCCCTACACCACCACTGAAGTCCTCAAAGAAAAGTTCCTAGGGGACTAGGGGGATGGGGTAACTGGGTGATGAACATTAAGGAGGGCATGTGGTGTAATGAGCACTGGGTATTATATAAGACTGATGAATCACAGACCTATACCTCTGAAACCAATAGTACATTATATGTTAATTTTTTTAAAAAAAGTTCCTAGTGGGGAACCTGGTGGCTCAGTTGGTTAAGTGTCCAACTCTTGATTTCAGCTCAGGTCATGATCTCAGGATTATGAGATCAGGCCCTGCATTGGGCTCCATGCTGGGTGTGGAGCAAGTTTAATATTCTCTCTCTCCCTCTGCCTTTCCCCACCTCTCTTTAAAAAAAAAGTTCCTAGTAATCTCCTAATTACTAGATTGTTGTGATTGTTTCTCTTTTCTCAATTCATTCCTGGATTTTATAACATTAACTATAAAACTTCCTCCTTGAGGGGTACCTGGGTGGCTCAGTGAGTTAAGCCTCTGCCTTCAGCTCAGGTCATGATCTCAGGGTCTTGGGATTGAGCCCTGAATCCAGGCTCTCTGCTCAGCAGGGAGACTGCTTCTCCCTCCCTCTCTGCCTACTTGTGATCTCTCTCTCTCTGTCAAATAAATAAATTAAATATTTAAAAAAGAAACAACAAAAACTCCCTCCTTGAAACTCCTCCTTAGTCTCTGAACTTGTCTTCTCCACTGGTTGCATCTCAGGCTATCTCTCCTCACTGGTATAATCCTCTCTGGTATAGTTCTCTCTGGCTAATTTCAGTTACTCTTGTAATTTGCCACTTCTTTGACACTAGTGATTCTCAAATCTGCAGCCTCTCTTCCAAGCTGCAGACTGATTAGTGGACATCTCCACCTGCATCCTCATGTGTACCTCAAACGCAACATCTCCATACCTTAGGGCATTCATTATTTTTTCATTTAGAACTTGGGCTCTTTCTGCCCACATACCATCAAACATAATGATCTGCTTACTTTACCTCCTACATATCTCCTCTCCCCTTTCTATCTTCACTGCCATTGGCTTAGTTCTGGCTCTTGTCCTCTCTCACCTAGATTATTTCAAGACATTCCTTCTAGTTCCCTGCCTTAACTCTTGTGTCTGTCGTATCTCTCTTCCTTACTGCTGTATTTAACAAGTCATCTGATGGGGCACCTGGCTGGCTCAGTTGGTAGAGCTTGTGACTTTTGATAACAGCGTTGTGAATTCAAGCCCCACACTGGGTGTAGAGGTTACTTAAAAACTAAATTAGAGGTTACTTAAAAACTAAATTAGAGGCTCAGTCATTTAGCATCTGCCTTCAGCTCAGGTCATGATCCCAGGGTCCTGGGATGGAGCCCCACATCAAGCTCCCTGCTTGGTGGGAAGCCTATTTCTCTCTCCCCCACTTCCCCCTGCTGGTGTGTCCTCTCTCACCGTCTCTCTCTCTGTCAAATAAATGAATAAAATCTTTTAAAATTTAATTAATTAATTAATTAATTAAAGGGATGCTTGGGTAACTCAGTTGTTAAGCGTCTGCCTTTGGCATTGGGTCATGATCCCAGGGTCCTGGGATTGAGTTCTGCATCAGGCTCTTTGCTCACTGTGGAACCTGCTTCTCCCTCTGCCTGCTCTGCCTGGTGCTCCCCCTCTTGTGCTCTTGCTTTCTCTCTCTCTCTCTCTCTCTGACAAATAAATAAATAAAATCTTTAAAAAATTAATTAAAAATAAGATTAAAAGTCATATGACAATTCCTCAGTTGCTTGAACATTTGTAGTTTCACAGTATTTTAAAGATAAATTTTTAAGCTTTTTAGCACTGCATACCAGGACTTCCAAGATTTGAGCCCTGCCTGCTTTGCATCCCCATTCATCAGTCCCTGTACTCCCTCCTTCTCTGTCTTCTGTTTCAACAATCCTGAGCCGCTTTCTGTGCCCATGCTATTTTATACATCTGAATGTGCTACTCTGTTAATGTGGATTCATTGTGGGTCATATCACATCACACTGAGATTAAGTTTTATCACTTCCACCAGTCCTTCTAGGGCTAGACTGATGTTGTCTTCATCTCTGTGTTCCCAGCACCATACATGGGACATTGTAAGCTCTTAACAGATGTTTGTAGACCTGACCCAGTGATCATTTTAGCCTACACTGATCCATTCTACTTCGTAGAATGCTAGGCATTATGAACCATCTGCATATACCTGCTACTGCCCACCTTAATCTCTCTCTCTTTTTTTTAAGGTTTATTTATTTGACAGAGAGAGAAATCACGAGTAGGCAGAGGGGCAGGCAGAGAGAGAGGGGGAAGCAGGCTCCCTGCTGAGCAGAGAGCCTAATGCGGGGCTTGATCCCAGGACCCTGAGATCATGACCTGAGCTGAAGGCAGAGGCTGAAGGCAGAGCTTAAGGCCCCTTAAGGCCCCTGCCCACCTTAATTTCTAAGCAGTGTGACAGATCTTTCTATCCTTAATCTTTGGATTTTTTTTTTTTTTTTGGACCTAGAAATTTGTGCTCTGAAATAACCCGAATAAGACATATGAAATATTTTTCTTTTGGTCTTTTTCCTCTCTCTAGTTCCAAGTGCCCGGGCCATACTTGTCGATATGGAACCTAAAGTTACCAATCAGACACTATCAAAGGCTGCCCAGTCTGGCCGATGGAAATATGGTCAGCATTCGTGCTTCTGTCAAAAACAAGGTTCTGGAAACAACTGGGCATATGGGTAAGAGTAATTCCTCATGATTTTTGGTTTAGATACAGCTACCCTGTTAGCATAGTTACTGCTGCACAGTTGATATACCAAGCACATAATCCTGAAATTGCTATTTTAAAATTTAGAGTGTGACTTCACCCAGAAGAAACTTTTCATTCTATCTCATGGGTATCTCTGCTTCTGGTCCAGGTAATGATAAAACCAAAGCTCTCTTCCTACAGGGTTTTCTACCTCTTCACTGTCATCCCGCCAACTAGCATATTATCAAAACAATATCTTTATCTGGCAGGTATTCCAGCTAATGGGGAACACAACAAGGCAGTAGTATGTCTTGGGGTTCTTTGGAAAATTCCGATGCATGGGTCTTACTTCCAGAAATTCTGATTTAATTGATTTTTATTTTTTTATTTTTTTTAAGATTTTATTTATTTTTTTGACAGAGAGAGATCACAAGCAGGCAGAGAGAGAGAGAGAGAGAGAGAGGAGGAAGCAGGCTCCCCGCCGAGCAGAGAGCCTGATGTGGGACTCGATCCCAGAACTCTGAGATCATGACCTGAGCTGAAGGCAGAGGCTTAACCCACTGAGCCACCCAGGCGCCCTGATTTAATTGATTTATGATGAAGTCCGGATGTTGGAATTTTTTTAAAGCTGTCCTCTGTGATTCTAATGTGCAGCAAAGTTTGAGAACTACTGCTTTAGGAGTATTATTATAAATATTGAATATTATTTTGTACCATAAACTTGCAGAAGTACCTGGTAACTGAAGTCTTCAGCTATAGGAATGGCCAACAAAAGAGAATTGTACCCAGTAAATTCACTGTCCCTGCAGGGTTATTCATCTGTTCAATATATTTAACATTTAAATTTTATCAATCAGGGCACCTATACCTTTCATAAGAGCTAGTTCACATCCATGTGTTTAAAAAAGCTTCTGTATTGTATATATTCCTCTCTGCATTGCCTCTTTCTGAGTAAATTGAAAGGTGTTTGTATTTTTTTCTTTGTGTTGCATAGTTACTCTGTTCATGGACCCAGGCATGAAGAATCTATAATGAACCTAATCCAGAAGGAAGTGGAGAAATGTGACTCTTTGAGTGGTTTTTTCATCATAATGAGTATGGCTGGGGGCACAGGATCAGGGCTAGGAGCCTTTGTTACACAGAATTTACAAGATCAGTACTCAAACTCTTTGAAAATGAATCACATTATATGGCCTTATGAAACTGGTGAGGTATGAAGATTTTGAAAAATTTTATATTTTGGGGGCATCTGTCTGACTTAGTTGGAAAAGCATGTGACTCTTGATCTTAGGGTTGTGAGTTTGAGCCCCACATGGGGTATAGAGATTACTTAAGTGAAACTTACCAAAAAAAGAAAAAGAAAATTTTGTATTTTGTATTCTTTGCAGTGAGATAAATATAGGTAAAATATTGCTCTCACCCTTTCTTTGGAAATACCAAGTTACCACATCAGGAGTCATTCATTATATTATATAGTACTTTTGTGAGCAATTCATTTAACTTTGCTTAAACTTTTCCAAACAAGTGAGGTGTCCTTGTTTTTAAAAACTCCAAAGGAGGGGCGCCTGGGTGGCTCAGTTGGTTAAGCGACCACTTTCGGCTCAGGTCATGATCCTGGAGTCCTGGGATGGAGCCCCACTTCAGGCTCCCTGCTGAGCAGGGAGTCTGTTTCTCCCTCTGACCTTCCCCCTGTCATGCTCCCTCTCACTCATTCTCCCTCTCTGAAAGAAAGAAAGAAAGAAAGAAAGAAAGAAAGAAAGAAAGAAAGAAAGAAA
>NW_019154110.1:13170702-13315104 GCF_002288905.1 Enhydra lutris kenyoni
AAAATTTTTAAAAAATCCAAAGGAGATAATTGTGCATCTTCTCTCAGAAACCCATTTCTGGGTTTGTCCCTGTGGCTACAGTATGTAAAGGAGGGACCTTGATCTCATGTTGGGGTTCATCATGCCATTGCCAACCTTCAAAGACTTTTTCTTTCTTTTTTTTTTTTTTTAAGATTTTATTTATTTATTTGACAGACAGAGATCACAAGTAGGCAGAGAGGCAGGCAGAGAGAAGAAGAAGCAGGCTCCCTGCTGAGCAGAGAGCCTGAGGCGGGGCTGGATCCCAGGACCCTGGGATAGTGACCTGAGCCCAAGGCAGAGGCTTTAACCCACTGAGCCACCCAGGTGCCCCTCCTTTCTTTCCATTGAGAGGAATTTTCTATATAGGTCAATTTCCTGTTGATCAACCTTGTAAGAGAAATGATAAAATAGAGGTGAGTCAAGTCACTGTAGGAAATGTAGTAAGAAAGTGTGATAGTAATAGTAATAGTCACTGTTTTTTGAGCCCTTACAAACAGCAGGACACTGCTCTAAGTGCTTTAATTGCATTCTGTCATTAATCCTTACAACTCTAGGAGCTGGTGTAATTATGATCCCTGCTGTACAAGTGAGAAAACTGAGGCATGGAGACATCACATAACTTGTCCAAGATCATAACAGCTAGAAAGTGACAGAGCTGGGATTTGAACCCAGGCAGGACGCCCTTCTAGTCTACCCTCTTAACAGCTCTTTTCTCTTCCTTTCTTTTTTTCTGACCTTTTTCTCTCCAGGTTATTGTCCAGAACTACAACTCCATTTTGACTCTTTCTCACTTGTACCGATCTTCAGATGCCCTCCTTGTTCATGAAAATGATGCTGTTCATAAGATCTGTGCGAAACTGATGAACATCAAGCAGATCTCCTTTAGTGATATAAACCAAGTCCTTGCACATCAGTTGGGAAGCGTATTCCAGCCTACGTATTCTGTGGAAGGCTCATGTCACTACAGAAGAAATCCACTAGGTATTTGTCCTCTTGTATGTAATTTGTAGGAAAGTCTTATGTTCTGAAAGCCTCACAGTTATTCCCCACTAGCTCCTCCTCTCTGTCTGAGGATACACTCAGATTTCCCTCCTCTCAAAAACCTTCCTAAAGAGCTACTTCACTCTCCAACTGTCTTTTTTTTTTTTTACACTTTTTTTAAAAGATTTTATTTATTTATTTGACAGATAGAGATCACAAGTAGGCAGAGAGAGAGAGAGGAGGAAGCAGGCTCCCCGCCCAGCAGAGAGCCCGATGCGGGGCTCCATCCCAGGATCCTGGGATCATGACCTGAGCCAAAGGCAGAGGCTTTAACCCACTGAGCCACCTAGGCACCCCACTCTCCAACCGTCTTACGAGGTTTTGAGAAGTTACTAAATCTCTGAAGAGTGGTGATATCACTGACTCCATTCTTCAGGATCCTTTCTCTTCTTTTTTTATAGAAACTTTGACATATAATTCACATACCATATAATTCACTCACTTAAAGTGTACAATTCCATTTTTAGCATATTCACAAAGTTGTACAACCATCATTCTCATCACCCCATAAAGAAATTCATCATTCTTTTTTCAGCTGGTCAAGTGATGCCTTATCAATTCATATCATCTAGATGCAAATAACTCCATAATCTATACCCTCCTCAGTCCTAATCTTCTTCCCAAATAGTCACCTACCCCACTTTTCTTAATTACCTTCTGCTTCTTTAAATTTAGATTGTTCTGAATGGATCCATCTTTTTTTCCTGCCATCTCTCCCCAGGTCCCTCTTCCTCACTTTCTATCACCTGGATTTCTCTCACTGTCCTCATATCTCATCAGGATGTTCAGACCTGTTGGTGCCGTCTCTGCCATCTGCCTGCATTCTTCCCCTCCTTTTCTGTCTGACACTGGCTCAGGGTATCGATATCTCTTATCTAATAGTGCATACTCTCCTTGAATGCAAAGTAAACTAGTCTCTTTCTACTCCTTCTCTCTCTCTCTTTCTCTCTTTCTCACACACAAAAAACAGAGCTTATATCAAATTGATGTTCCTGTCTTAAGGTGGTCCTAACCCTGCATTCCTTTCTGTTGCCTGCGTCTTCCCCCTACAGTCCATCTTGCACACTGACTGCAAAAGAGCCGCCCCCATGCACAGATCTAATTCTTATACTCTCCTGTTCAACCTGTGGCCACATTTGTCAGAATTCCTTAGCCTGGACTCCATATTATGCCCTAAACCCTAACTTCCTAGCTTCATTACTTCCTGCCTCCTCTGCATGGACCCCCACCTACTTTTCATCCTGTCTCCGTTGTCTTTCTTCAGTCTGGTAATTTCCAGCCCTGATCCCTTTGCTCAGTGTTCCTTCTCAGTAATTGCTTCCTCCTTCCCACCTTCACCTTCTTCACCTTCACCCACCTTCACCTTAACTCATCCTTCAGTCACCAGTTCAAGTGATAATTTTTCTATAAAGCTTTCCTGCTGAGGCCTTTACCTAATGTAACCCTCTTTCATTTGAATTTTAAGGCATTCTCTCCTTTATGTTACTTAATGTTTCTTACCTTTATTATTTCTTTAAGTGTGTTTGCTTACCTTTAAAAGTAACAGGGGTGCCTGGGTGGCTCAGTCAGTTGAGCATCTGCCTTCAGCTGGGGTCATGATCCAGGGTCCTGGGATCAAACCCTGCATTGGGCTCTCTGCTCAGCGGGGAGTCTGCTTCTCCCTCTCCCTCTGCCACTCTCCCTGCTTATGATGTCTCTGTTTGTGCTCTTTCGCTCATGCTCTCTCTCTCAAATGAATGGATAAAATCTTTAAAAAAATAATTAAAAAATAAAAATTAAAAAAATAAAAGTAACACACACACACACATTCAAAGAATGCAAAAGAATATGTAATCAAAAGTAGGTGTCCTCACCCTTTCCCAGATGATACCATTGTAACTAACACCATTCGTTTCCTTAGAGAGGGATTTCTGTCATGTGCATATTATGTAATCCCACTCATTTGCAGCTTCCTTGGAGACCTGTATCTTGTTCATATCTGTGCATGTCATGGTACTTAACCATATTGCACATCTGTTCACTCAACCAATATTTATTGACTTCCTGCTATGTGTCAGTCACTATGCTAAATGTCAGAGATCCAGCAGGAGCCAATGCAGACATTGTGTTCCCTGTGAAATGGGAAGGAGAGACATTAAACAAATAAATTACATCAAGAACATATAATTAAAAACTGAGTTAAGTGCTCTAAAGGAACATAGTACAAGAGAATGTGTCATGAAGGAATCAGACTTAGACTGCAGGGGCAGAGAAGGCTGCCCTGAGAATACAACACCTGAGCCAAGAGCTGGATAAGGACTCAGAAGTGACTTAGGGAGGGAGGAGAGAGTAGCATGTGCCGAGGGAACAGCACATGAAAAGGCCTTGCAGCAGGAGGAAGCCTGGCACATCAAACAAATCCAGTGGCACTGGAGTGCAGGGAATGGTGTAGGGGGTGGCTGAAATCTGAAGCTAACATGGTAAGCAGGGGCAGGCCTTGCAGGTCCTCCTAAGCCATTTGGAGGCCTTTCTCATCACCCAAAGAGAAGGGGAAGCTGCCGAACAATTTTAAGCAGGTTGGTGACATAGTCACTTTTATTATTGAAAAATTCGCCGGACTGCCTGTGGATAACTAATTGGTGGTTGAGTCTGTAGGCTAGTCATTCCTCACTGGACCTCACTGAGGAAATAAAGGCATTTAGTCACACAGGAGCTCTCTCAGCTCCCCCACTATGTCTGCAAACCTTACTGTGCTCTCTGGGCTCACCTTTGCACTTCACCTGGTGTCACAGTAGAATTGTCCTGCTCCTATCAAAGGCCAGTCTCTCACTTAGCTTCTGGGTCCCATTCCCTCTCTTTTTTCAGGAGCTTAATTCCTCACTCATCTCTTGTTCTTCGTGCATCTTTCCTAGATAACTGCCATTATAACAACTCTGGCATCGCTCACACTGAAAATACCCTCCTTTGACCTCACCTCTAGTTATTGAACCTATTTCTGTTATTCTTTAGAACAACACAAGGGCATTATGACTTGTGTCTGCCCTTGTTGTCCTTTTCTCATCTCTTTACTCTTCAGCCCACTCTGCTCTAGTTTCTCCCTCGCTGCTTTTCTGAAATTGCTTTTTACAAGTCACAGGCATGTCCACATTGCCAAATTCAGTGGACACTTTGCTGTCCTTGTTTCCATCAACCTGTCAGTAGAATTTGGCATGGCTGACCTTTAGTCTTCCAAATCTTCTCTTTGTCTTTTGTGACAGTCCTCTCCTGATTTTCCTTCTATCTCAATGATCACTCCTTTTATTCCTTTCTTTTCTCCTCTTTTGTTTCATCTTCCTTTTCCCAAGCTCTAAATGCTGGTCTTGGACTCTCTCCCTGATAACTGGCCCACTTCCATGGCTCTAAATGCCATTTGTATCCTCCATCCTGCTGATTTATCTCCAACTCCTACCAATTCTCTTAGCTCCAGATTTCTATATCCTGCAGCCTTCCTGTATGGACATCCCAAACATAATGTATCTGAAACAGCTTTCTCCCATAAGCTTGTTTCTTTCTCGCTCCCTCAGTTGCTCAATTTTAAAGTCTTAGGTCAGGGCTCCATGGAGCCTCCAAAAAAAAAAAAAAGGATTCTAAAGTCTTAGGTCCAGCTTTCTTATAGCAGAGTCTACCAGTGCCTCAGTTGTATGTAATCCATCTTCTGTCTTCCAGGTTCCCTTCTGCTGTTTTCCCTGTTCACAAGCACAGCCTCGGGGGCCTCACTGCACATCATAGCCCAGCTCATTTTCAGGGGGTCTGTTCTTGCTGTCCTCATCAACTTCTTGCTCCCTCTACCAGGAATATCCTCCTGGCCATTTCCCTTTCATCTTCCCAGTCTCGGGTCACAGTTACCCCTTAAAGTGGCCTTCCATGGGGGCACCTGGGTGGCTCAGATGGTTAGGCATCTGCCTTCAGCTCAGGTCATGATCTCCAGGTCCTGGGAGTGAGCCTCGCATTGGGCTCCCTGCTCAGCGGGGAGCCTGCTTCTCCCTCTCTCTGCCTCTCCCCCTGCTTGTGTATTCTTTCTGTCTGTCTGTCTCTCTCTCAAATGAATAAATCAAATCTTAAAAAAAAAGTCTACCCTCAACAGAGTTATCACCACCAAGTAACTGAGACCTTATCTGACCCTCATCATGCTGAGGGAAACCTTTAAAGATATCTATCTATCTATATATAGATAGATAGATATCTATATATAGATATTTATATATATCACTATATATAGATCACTCCATAACAAATGGAGTGATATTATAGACACTCACTCCATTTGTTCCCTTCTCAGCATTTGTTACTCTCTGACATTGTTTTTGTTCATCTATTACCATTTTTATTCTTTGTTTCTAACCACTAGAATAGAGGCTTTGTGAAGGCAAGGCCCTGTCTACCTTGCTTACCACCATGTCCCCCGTCCTCAGAACAGAGCCTCTCATATAACAGGCCCTTGCCAAAAGGACCTAAACAAATGGAGCTAATAAGGACAGATTTGAGAACAATTGGGGGTGGGGTAAAGTGGTACATGACTAGGTTTGGATCTAGAAAATGACAGGGAGGTACAGAGCAGAATTTGTGGGGCCCCGGTTTGCATAACAGTGTCAATTGTAGTGCTATTCACTAGAGCTGGGGACACTGAAAAAGGATGTGGTTTGTAGGCCACAGGGCAGGGAAAGAGGTGGTCCTAGACATGTTGAGTGTGAGGTGCCTTTGCTATATCGTAATGGAAATGTCCTGTGAGGAGTTGACTGGAGGCTGGTCTTCCCTCTTCAACCTTTGCCAATGCACAGCCCTTCCTTAAGTATAGCAGCCAGACTGAACTCTGGCTTTACTTGTCTAAAAGGTTAAATCCCATTAGATCCTGTTACTCTCCTACTCCAAACCTTCAGGAGGTTTCCCATCTCACCCAGAGTTAAAGCCAGAGTCCTTGGGATCACATATAAGGCTTTGCTCTGTCTGGTTTCCCACCGCTTTGTTGATCTTATATCCTGCTACTCACTCTCTTCTGGCTGCGTTGGCCTCCATGCCCCTTCTCAGGTATGTCTGCTGTGCTCCAGAGTCTGCATGAGATGACCTTGGATAGCCACATGGCTCCACTCAGGTGTTTGAGGGGATGGCACCTTTACAACAAAGCATCAGCATTAGTGGGCAGCAGTGTTCGGCATCTAAATTCTGAGGGGTCCCATCAGTGAGATGGGCTGATTTGCTTTATTTTTTTTTAAGATTTTATTTATTTATTTGACAGAAAGAGACACAGCGGGAGAGGGAACACAAGTAGAGGGAGTGGGAGAAGGAGAAGCAGGCTTCCCACCGAGCAGGGAGCCTGATGCGGGGCTCAATCCCAAGACCTTGGGATCATGACCTGAACTGAAGCCACAACTGAGCCACCCAGGCACCCCAGGGTGACTTGCTTTAGCTGTGCTCTGACAGGCACAGAGAATGTGAGGAGTCAGGCTGATCCAAGATTGGATTTTCACTGGAAAGATCTGAAGAAGAGACAAGAGCAAGTAGCTGATTAAGGAGAGGAGCGAAGAAAGGGGGAGACTAATAGACTAAGAAGTCAGGCAGTCCACAGATTAGTTTGTCTTAGCCCATTTAGATTGCTATATCAAAAGTGTTGTATACTAGGTGACTTATAAACAGCATAAATTTATTTCTTGTGGTTCTGGAGGCTGGGAAGTGCAAGATCGAGACACCAGTAGTGGTGTCTGGTAGGGCCTGATTCCTAGTTCTCAGATGGCCATCTTCTCATTGTGTCCTCACATGGCAGGAAGGGCTAGAGAGCTCAGGAGGACCCCTTCTATAAGGGCACTAATCCCATTCATAAGAGCTCCATCCTTACCATACCATCACCTCAGGGGTTAAGATTTCAGTATAGGAATTTGAGGGGGGGAACAAACCTTCAGTTCATAATAGGGTCTCAGCAAGTTCCCAGAATGGCTAAAATGAGAGTGGGTGAACAAGGAGGCTGGGGGAAAAGGTGGATTGTGATAATAATTTATGTGTTAGTGCTCAGGCTACGTCTGTTGGCTGTTACTTCTTTTATTTGTGCTGTGCAACAGAATTCAGGTCTAGGTATTTTGCAGAAAAGGACTCTTAGGTTTAGAGAAAACTCCATTAGGCATAAGACCAATTTGTGCAGCATTTTGTAGTTGCTGGCATCAAAATCTGTTCTTTCCCTGAGGATATAGAATATGAGTTTGTACTGCTATAAAATTTATATTTCATGTTTTTGTAGTAATATATTTTTCTCTTTCCTCTAGTTTTTTTCTATAAACATATAAAACATCTCTGAATGCAAAACAAATTAGTCTTTCTCCATAATCCTGTGTCATTACAAATATAAGTTTCTAAAGACAGGCATATTCCTGTCTTCAGGAATCCCTAATCTTCTCTTTTTTTCCTAGTAGAGTTTGATTTAAAAGGTTCTGATTATCATTTAAGTAGATAAAATAAATAAGAGATCTAGGAAAATTTCCAAAGGAATATTTAGTGACTATAGAATGATGATAAAAGCATAGTAGCTCTCATGCTTACTTTATTTTCCTGAGGTGTAGCTAAATTTTTCATTCATGTTTCCAGTTTCTTAGCTTCTAAATTCTTGTCTCCTTTTTGGCAAAGTGTCTTTTCTCACTCATGCTAAAATAGGTGCCAAAATATGTGATCTAAAATAGACATTGTTTCTGAAATTTTATTTATGTTTTTAAACTTAAGCAATTCTGGTCTTGGAGGAGAAAACATGTTTGGCCCTCCAAACCATCAAGCCACAGTTGTGTATGGGCCAATGGAAACATTATGGAATTTAAAAGTTTAGTTCAGATTTTTTTTTCTTTACAGGAGACTTAATGGAGAATTTGGTTCCCCATCCTGAATTCAAGATGCTGGGTATTCGTAACATTCCTCAAATGTCTGAGAACTCACTGGCATACAGCACCTTTACTTGGGCCGGCCTCCTCAAACATCTGAGACAGATGCTCATTTCTAATTCAAAAATGGAAGAAGGTAAAGGATATTTTAAAAATATGCAGGCCACAAGCTTGGGAAAGTGCCTGTACTGGAATTCTCAATATAAACTTCCTTGGCCAGTTGAAATAATGGTGCCTTCTTCTAGTCAGGGAGGCTCCTACAGAAACTCACCAGGACATCCCAGGAGGGTTTCTTAATCACTTCACAGTTTCATTTACCAAAAATGAAAAAAATTTCAGAGGAGCATGACATTTTTTTTTAAGGTTATTTATTTATTTTTAGTAATCTCTACACCTAACCTGGGACTCAAATTCCCTAACCTGATATCAGGAATCCCATGCCAGCTGCCCCTGTTTTATTTTTATCGAAGTGATAAATGAACATAGTTTTTAAAAAATCAAACGGTCAAAACTCATCTAAGTGTATACTTATAATCTGTACATTGCATTGTATGTAAATTATATCTGTTTTTTTAAAAAACCAATTGTCCAATATGAATTTATAATGAGGGAAAGAGCAGATCCTTGTCCTACACATCCCCACTGCCTTGATGAAACTGTCAATGTTTTTAGCTGTTTTCCCCTCCATATTTCTAAGTATCTTGCTTATACTGTTACTTATTTTATTTTCCAGGTTTAGATATTGTCAGTTGTTTTCCTAATGTGAAATTGAGATTTGAATCTACTTATACTTCCTCTGTATACACCCACACACACTCTTTCTCTCTCCCTCTTTTCCCCTCCCCCTCCCTCCCTCTTCCCTTTATGGTTATAACATACTTTTGAATTAGATTTGTTTTCAATGTTTGTCCTACCTTTGATAAGTAAATATTTTTTATAGTTGAGCCATGTATTGTATACATAGAGTAAATTTATTTCATGTAATTTTTTTCTTCAGTTAATTTTTTTCTTCCTCTGGTTAATAATTATATTTATTTGGGGGCATTTGTCTGGCTCAGTCATTAGAACCTGCGACTCAGGTTCGAACCTCACATTGGGTGTAGAGATTACTTTACAAAAATTATACTTATTTGCTCAGTATTCTGTGTGCCTATCACACTTCTATCCCTAAATTTTTCCCATAAAAATGAATCCCTTCTCAACATGTTCAAACCCATCAGGTAGTCTCTTACTTTCATTATCTCTTTGGAAATGTCCGTTTTGGAGATCTCCTCCTCTTGTTGCTGCCCTGGTTACTCTCCAGGCTTGATGAGCAGCCAGCACCAACATCTCTGCCTCATTCTGTCTGATTTCCTAGATTCCTAGATTCCACATCTGCCTTTTGTTTTGTTTTGTTTTGTTTATTCTCTCATATTGATAGGACACGATCTCCAGGAACTTCCTAAGAAAAAGTACAGGGAAGGTTAAAAAAAAAAAAAAAATTAAAGCTATACATGTCATTATTCTGCCTTTACATTTGATTGATGATATTTGCTCAGGTATAAGATCTGGGGTGGGGAGTCATGTTTGCTCAGAATTTTGAAGGCATTGTTCTGTTATCTTCCAGCTTCAGTGGTTGCCGTGAGGTCCCACATCAATCTGATTCCTAATCCTGTTTTGTTCTCCCTTGAATCTTTTAGGATTTCCTCTTTGTCTCTAGCATTCTGGAATTCCTTAGTGTGGATTTTCCATTGATCTCTGTAGGATGTAAGCTTTAGAAGAGCAGAGATTTCTGTTTTGTTTACTGCTGTATCTTCCAAGCCTGGAACGCAGGGCCCAGCATGTAGTTCCGTGGAGGCTGGAGCCTCACTGGTTTAGCCTTTCCTGAGCAGATGGCTTCTAGGATGAAGGGGGGGGGCACGCCCTCTGCTGCCAGGAGTGAGGAAGTGTCTTGGCCTCTCCACTTTGCATGAAGATTTTTTTTTTTTTTAAGATATTTTTTATTTATTTGACAGAGACAAGTAGGCAGAGAGGCAGGCAGAGAGAGGAAGGAAAGCAGGCTCCCTGCTGAGCAGAGAGCCCGATGCGGGGCTCGATCCCAGGACCCTGGGATAGTGACCTGAGCCGAAGGCAGAGGCTTTAACCCACTGAGCCACCCAGGCGCCCCTTGCATGAAGATTTTTAACTAATCCTCTTGTTTCCCCCTTTTCGAAGGGCCTGGCCTCCTGCCAGGACCTTCACTGGGGGCTGAAATGTCAGCTTTCCCTGGTTGCTAAGTCAGCCACCGCTGGCTCATTTGCTTGTCAGCTTCCAAAATGTTGTTCCCATTATCTTCTCTTCCATTCCCCGTTTTCTTGTTTATGCCTTTTAAAAATACCCCTGTCGGGGTGCCTGGGTGGCTCAGCGGGTTAAAGCCTCTGCCTTCGGCTCAGGTCATGATCTTGGGGTCCTGGGATCGAGCCCCGCATCGGGCTCTCTGCTCCGCGGGGAGTCTGCTTCCTCCTCTCTCTGCCTGCCTCTCTGCCTACTTGTGATCTCTGTCAAATAAATAAATAAAATATTAAAAAAAAAATACCACTGTCATATATTTTATCACAAATAACAATGAGTTGGGTTTCAATACTATGAAAGTGGATGGATTTCCTCAACATTACCTACTAGTGATACCTTATGGATTTTAGATCATAGTGCCTGAGGTTTGGAGATAAATAGAAAGGTCACATCTTCATATCTTAAAGGAATGCTTACCAAATTTTTTGGCCTCAGTACTTGTTTTTCTAGTAATACCTGTTAACATATCAAGGAACACAGTGTTCCTCAGGGTATAGCATGAGACATGCTGCTCTGAGCTCTCTTAGGTCAATAAACCAGTTTGCTTAGTCATTTTCCCATGCAGAACCTTGAGTGTCAACATTTTTTAACAGTTATAGATACAGCTTTGAACATATAAATATTTTCATATATATGAGTATATATGAATAAATATATTTATGTCACTTACCAGGTTGAGACAAATAGCTTTAAAAATCTTCATGTATGTAGGGACACGTGGGGGCTCAGTCAGTTAGGCATCTGCCTTTAGCTCAGGTCATGATCTCAGGGTCTTGGGATCAAGCCCTGCATCGGGCTCCCTGCTCAGTGGGAGCCTGCTTCTCCCTCTCCCTCTGCCTGCTGCTCCCCCTGCTTGTGCTCTTTCTCTCTCTGTCAAATAAATAGATGAAATCTTAAAACACACACACACACACAAATACAGCTTTTACAGTAGGTCATAAATTTTTAAATATCTTTACTGAGATGTGATTTATATACCATATGTCTCACCTATGATAAGAGTATAATTTGCTGATTTTTTTAGTAAATTTGGAGTTATGTAACCATTATCACAAGCCAGTTTTTTTTGTTTTGTTTTAAATTTTTTAAGATTTTAAGATTTTATTTATTTGAGAAAGAGAGATACAGAGAGCACAAGCCGGGGGAGCAGAGAGAGAGGGAGTAGGGGAAGCAGACTCCCACTGAGCAGGGAGGTTGAGGCGGGGGCTCGATCCCAGGACCCCAGGATCACGACCTGAGCTGAAAGCAGACGCTTAACCGACTGAGCCACCCTTGTGCCCCTATCACAAGACAGTTGTAGAACATGTCGATCACTTCAAAAAGATCCTTGTGTTCATCTGTAGTCAATTCCCATTTTTATTCCTACTCCCAAACAACCACTGCTGTGCTTTCTATCTCTATAGATTTGCCAATTTTGGACATACCATATAAATGGAATTAGACAACATACAGTCTTTTGTGTCTGACCTTTTTCTTTTTTTTTTTTTTTAACATTTTGTTTATTTGTGTGACAGAGAGATCACAGGTAGGCAGAGAGGCAGGCAGAGAGGGGAGGGGGAAGCAGGCTCCCTGCTGAGCAGAGGGCTTGGATGCTGGGCTGGATCCCAGGACCCTGAGATCATGACCTGAGCCAAAGGCAGAGGCTTTAACCCACTGAGCCACCCCGGTGCCCCTGTGTCTGACCTTTTTTACTTCATGTCTTTGAGGTTCATCGACGTTGTAGTATGTATCAGTTGTTCAATTTGGATCAACTTCAGTATTGCTGAACGGTAACCCATTACATGGATATACCACATTTTGTTTAGATGTCCAACAGTTGATGGACGTTTAGCTTGTTTTCACTTTGTGTCTGTCATGAATAATGCTGCTGTGTGCATTTGTATAAAGTCTTTGTGTGAACGTATGTTTTCAGTCTCTTGGTTATATACTTGTAAGTGGCATTGCTTGGTCAAAGGATAAGTATGTGTTTAATGTTTTGTAAAATTGCTATACTCTCCAAAATGGCTGCACCATTTTACATTCCCACAAACCGTTGAAGAGGGTTTCAGTTTTCCACATCCTTGCCAACACCTGATATTGTTAGTCGTTTTGATTATAGCCATTCTAATGGGTGTGAAGTAGTGTCTCCTTGTGGTTTCATTTTGCATTTTCCTAATGACTGTGATGTTGAGATCTGTTAATGTGCTTGTTAGGTTTGTTTATCTTCTTCCGTGAAATTTCTATTCAAACGTCTTTCTGATTTTTTTTTTTTTAAGATTTTATTTATTTATTTATTTGTCAGAGAGAGAGAGCGAGCGAGCTAGCGCACAAGCAGGCAGAGTGGCAGGCAGAGGCAGAGAAAGAAGCAGGCTCCCCGCCAAGCAAGGAGCCCGATGCGGGACTCAATCCCAGGATCCTGGGATCATGACCTGAGCTGAAAGCAGTGGTTTAACCCACTGAGCCACCCAGGCGTCCCTCTTTCTGATTTTTAAATTGGCTCATTTGTGTTATTATTGAGTTCAGCATGCCAAAGTTTTTAGTTTCTTGTGTTTTTATTTTCATTGAAAATCAGTCTGTTGCTGTGTGCTGAATTTTATCCCTATCCTATGTATACTTTAATAGTATTTTCTTTTTTTTTAATTTAAATTCAATTAGCCAACAAATAGTACATCATTTTCAGATGTAGTGTTCAACAATTCATCAGTTGCTTATAACACCCAGTGCTTATCACATCATGTGCCCTCCTTAAAGCCCTTCACCCAGTCACCCCATCTTCTTACCCACCTCCCCTCCAGCAGCCCTCAGTTTGTTTCCCATAGTTAAGAGTCTCTCATGGTTTGTCTCCCTCTCTAATTTCTTCCCATTCAGTTTTCCCTCCCTTCCCTTATGGTCCTCTGCACTATTCCTTATATTCCACATATGAGGGAAACCATGTGATAATTGTCTTTCTCTTCTTGACTTATTTCACTCAGCATAATACCCTCCAGTTCCATGCACGTCAATGTAAATGGTAAGTATACTTATCCTTTCTGACGGCTGAGTAATATTCCATTGTATACATTAAGAGTATTTTCTTAATATTTCTACATGACTGGTGTCAGTTTTCAATCCTATTTTTGTTTTATGTTTCTACATCCCTTAACATTTTTGTATGTATTCTATATAGAGTAAGGTTCGCCCTTTGTAGGTGTATGGTTCTATGAATTTGGACAAACCTCTATAAAGTATAACCTCCACCACAATTAAGATAGTGTTTCCATCATCTCAGAAAGTTCGTTCATACTTTGGAGGCACTTTCTGCCCCTGACTCCAGCCCCTAGCAACTATGGATCTGAATTTCATTCTTATGGTTGTGCCTTTTCCAGAATGTTCTGTAAATGGAATCATACAGTGCATAATTTTTTGAGTCAAGCTTGTTTCACTTACCATAATGCTTTTGAGATGTATCCCTGCTGTTTGTTATGTGTATTAATAGTTTCTTTTTACTGGTGAAGAGAAATCCATCGTATGTACCTACCCCCATCCTTTAGTACTCTATGAAGAAATATTTCCTGCCTTTCTCGGGATTGAATAGTTTGAATCATTTTGGGTCAACCAGATACGAATTTTTAAACATTTAGTAGAAAAAAAGCAACTATAAAAATTTATGTAAAATATACATACCGTAATATGCTTTTCTCTTCTTATTCTGAACTATTTATAAAATCTTGTGCTTTTTTTCTTTTGGTAGGTATTGATTGGCAGGTACGGCCTCCTTTATCAAGACTTCCTACTCTGGGTAAAGCATCTCTCAACAGGGAGCTTCAGTTTAACACTTCCATTGCCAACTTGGTCATCCTTCGTGGGAAAGATGTGCACAGTGCAGATCTGGGTAAGAAGTTAAGGTGAAATCAATATGTACATTCTGCACATGTACATGGTAACACATTTTTTTAAAAAAAGGAAGTCCCAGGTGGCTGGGTGGCTCAGTCGGTTGAGCGTCTGCCTTTGGCTCAGGCGGTGATCCTGGAGTCTGGGGATTGAGTCCCATGTTGGGCTCCCTGCTCAGCGGGGAGTCTCCTTCTACCTCTGCCCTTCACCCTGCTTATGCTCTCTCTCACTCGCTCTCTCTTTCAAATAAATAAATAAAATATTTTTAAAAAGGGAAGTCCCTGAATTTATTTTTAAAGAAAGGAAAATCATAATTATGTGTTTCTATCAGTTACTATGTGATTGGACACCAAAAATAGAAGTGATTGAAACAAGATACAGGTTTAATTCTTTCTTTTGAGCCTTGCTGTTCTTATTGTCCTCACCTTCTGGCTTCCTTTTGTAGTCCCAGACATCTGTTTGAGCTTCAGGCATCAAACCACATAGGAATGATCATGCCACCAGCCTCCTCCTAGAGTTGCACACACTGGTGTTTATATGCTTTGATTGGGGCTGACTTGTGCTACACCTAGCTACAAGGGCAGCCATGAATACAGTGAAAATTTGGGGGTTCTCTTTCTAAAGAAGAAGGGGAGAACAGGTCATGTAGCATAACCAGTGGTCTCTGTGACAAGCATTTTGATATAAAACTTTCAGGAAGTTCAAAGAGAAGTATTCTTTTAGCTTTGTGTTTTTATGGAAAATCTCCAGGTTTGTCTTATCTTTATGTGATGGTTTTATTTTACTGGACACCCAGCTAACTGAGCCAACCAGATACTCCTTATTTGATGATTTTAGCAGTATCAAGTTGCCTGCTTCTTGCTGTAATAATAAAAAAAACAAATAATTTAGTTCCTATAATACACCTTAGATAAGAAAGTGGTAATTAAAAGGGATTGTTTCAAGTTTGTCAAATGATATACTTTCTCCTACCTCAGAACATTTTCTTCATAGTCTTCATTTCAGATTTTAAATTGAGAGAATAAGAGGATATATAAAGTAATCAAACTTCCAAAAATGTATCCACAGCACATGACATACAGAGAGGTGTTCTCACAAAGATATTTACTACAATATCTATCACATAAAAATGCAGAAACAACCTAAATGCTCAACAGTAGGAAATGTGTTAAATAAATTATGGTATATTCATATAATAAAACTTTATGAGTGATATTTGTTGACATGGAAAGGAGGTTCACAACATATTGGTGAATGAAAACAGATTACAGAACAGCATTTTTGTAAAATTACAGACCCAAGAAGGTCAGCAAAATGTTCATGGTCTTCTCTGGGTGGTGACATTTCAGATGTTCAGTTGACTTTTAAATTTTCTTCTTTTTTTTTTTTTGTTTGTTTCAAGTTTTTATATAAATTCCAGTTAGTTAACATATACAGTAATACTGGTTTCAGGTGTAGGATTTAGTGATTCATCAGTGACACACAACACCCAGTGCTCATCACAGGGTGCCCTCCTTAATACCCATCACCCATTTAACCCATTCCCCGCCTACCTCCCCTCCAGCAACCGTCAGTTTGTTCTCTGTAAAGAGTTTGTTCTCTGTAAAGAGTCTGTTTTATGGTTTGCCTCTCTCTCTCCCTCCTGCCATGTTTGTCCATTTTGTTTCTTGAATACCACACGTGAGTGTGGTATTTGTCTTTCTCTCATTGACTTATTTCATGTAGCATAATACACTCTAGCTCCATCCACGTTGTTGGAAATGGCAAGATTTCATTTTGTTTTATGGCAAAGTAATATTCCATTGTATACGTATGCCACAACTTCTTTTTTTTAAAGACTTTATTTATTTCAGAGAATGAGAGAGTGAGAACACAAGCTGGGAGAGGGGTACAGGGAAAGGGAAAGAAATCTTCAAGCACACTCCCCACTGAGCAGGGAACCCGAAGCAGGGCTCAATCTCAGGACCTCAAGATCATGACCCAAGTGGATATCAAGAGTCAGACACTGAACTGACTGAACCACCCTGGCACCCCACAATTTCTTTATCCATTCACAGTCAGTGGACATTTGGGCTCTTTCCATAATTTGGCTATTATTGATAATGCTGCTGTAAACATTGGGGTATATGTGTCCCTTTGAATCAGTATTTTTGTATTCTTTGGGTAAATACCTAGTAGTGCAATTATTGGGTCAGAGGGTAGTTCTACTTTTAACCTTTTGAGGAATCTCCATACTGTTTTCCCGAGTGGCTGCCCCAGTTTGCATTCCCACCAACAGTGTTAAGAGGGTTCCCCTTTCTCCACATCCTTACCAACACCTGTTGTTTCCCATGTTGTTAATTTTAGCCATTCTGACTGGTGTGAGGCAGTATCTCATTGTAGTTTTGATTCGTATTTCCCTGATGATGAGTGATGTTGGGCATCTTTTCACTTGTCTGTTGACCATCTGGGTGTCTTCTTTGGAAAAATGTCTATTCGTGTCTTCTGCCCATTTCTTAACTGGATTATTTGTTTTTTGGGTGTTGAGTTTGATTGGTTCCTTATAGATTTTGGATATTAACCCTTTATCAGATATGCTATTCACAAATAACTTCTCCCATTCTGAAGGTTGCCTTTTAGTTTGGTTGACTATTTCCTTCATTGTGCAGACTTTTTGTCTTGATAAAGTCCCAATAGTTAATTCTTGCTTTTGTGTCCCTTGCCTCCAGAGACATATCTAGTAAGAAGTTGCTATGGCCAAGGTCAAAGAGATTGTTACCTGTATTCTCCTCTAGGATTTTTGATGGTTTCCTGTCTCACATTTACTTTCCTAAATGATGTGAATTACTTTTTTTTACAATGAATATGGATCATTTATCCAAAAGCAACATAAAGCTAGTTTTAAATATTTTTATTTATTTATTTATTTTTGCGAAAGAGAAAGAGTGTACACGAGCAGGGGGAGGGGCAGAGGGAGACGCAGACTGCCCACTGAGCAGGGAGACAGATGCAGGACTCCTCCGAGGACTCTGGGATCATGACCTGAGATGAAGGCAGATGCTTAACCAGCTGAGCCACCCAGGCGCCCATAAAGCTAGTATTAGAAGGCAAAACAAAAGGAGATTTCTGGTGAAATGAATAAAAAAAAAAGTTTATTAATTTGTTTCTAAAATTAATGATTTATGATGTAAACAATGGCTTTGTGTTGTTTTACTCTAGGAGGATTTAAAGATCCAGCTCTCTATACTTCTTGGTTAAAACCTATTAATGCTTTCAATGTGTGGAAAACCCAGAGAGCCTTTAGCAAATATGAGAAGTCTGCAGCGTTGGTCAGCAATAGCCAGTTCTTACTAAAACCACTTGATACAATTGTGGGCAAAGCCTGGAATATGTTTGCTTCAAAGTAAGTAAAAAATAAATCTACAAACCTTTCTACCTTAGGCAGATAATACCTTAAAACACAAAGCAGGATTTGGAATGTTTTAGTCTGTTTGGTTTGCTGTAACAAAAATAGCCCAGACTGGGTACCTTATAAACAACAAAATTTCTCAAGAGGTCTGGAGATTAGGAAGTCCAAAGTGAAGGTGCTGGCAGATTCGATGTCTGATGAAGACCTACTTCCTGGTTCATAGGTTGTTTCTTTTCCTTGTGTCTTCAAATAGCCAAAGGGACAAAGAAACTTTCATGGGCCCCTTTTAAAAGGCACTAATCCCATTCATGAGGGCTCCACCCTTGTGATCGAATTACCCTCCAAAGGCCTCACCGCCTAATACCATCACCTTGTGGGTTAGGATTTCAATGTATGAATTTTGGGGGAACATAAACATACAACCTACAGCCTGGAGTAAGCACAGTTACCGCTTTGTAGGTATGAAACTGGGTCATGTTAGTTCAGGTGTCATTTTCTTATCTGTGCAGTGGGTCTACACTGAGGAGATGAAGTGAGGATTAAATGTGATACCCATGTAAAATCACCTACTACAGTGCTGTTATTGACTAGAGGAGTCATTTCTAAATGAAATGAAATGAAAGTAGAAATTTCATTATGAGGCTGGACAATAACATAGTTTTCCAAAATAAGACCCTTGGAAGAATGGAAGAGATCCCTGAACTTGTTCAGCAAGAAATCTTACAAGTTCAACTCCGTCTGCTAAGAAATGTCTGCTTGGTACTAAGAAATGTGTTATCAGATTTCCTGACCTCGGCCACAATTACCTTCTGTCAAAGCAAAGTTTCCATATTAATGGGCAAGGCCTCTACTGTGATTAGCCGGGATTCCCAAGGGCCCCCCATCCTTCACGTGGCCATTCTATAAGCCCCCACTCCCAGCATTGTGAACTCTGTCCTTTCCTGGTATTGTTCTCTTCCCACTCCCATTAAATGGCCACAGCCCTTATTACCTCAGTTTAATCCATGTCTGCCTTTGCTCGACATTCTTTTTAACATGATTTCTCATTTGGGGGTTACAGGGTATTCATAGAACCACCTGGCATAACTACAAATTAAATGTCTGAAAAATACTTGGGAGACTTCACTTCATTCCTAGAACTGGATTAATGTATTTCTGAAATTTCAAGGTTTAGGTGAAAATTCTCAGGCACTTTTTAGAGTTGATACTGAACCCAGTCATCTCTGTAGGGTGTTGAGTATGTACTGGGTTCGATAACCAAATCTGAACATGCTTCTTTTTCCTATGTGCTTCTTATTGTCACTCTCTTAGACACTAAAGAGACAGGGAGCTTGACATAAACGTTCTCAGTTTGCTAATCTTTGGAATAAACATTGAAGCAAATCTAAGACATTTAAGAGGTTCTGCCATCTT
Source organism: Enhydra lutris kenyoni (assembly GCF_002288905.1). Classification (NCBI taxonomy): domain Eukaryota; kingdom Metazoa; phylum Chordata; class Mammalia; order Carnivora; family Mustelidae; genus Enhydra; species Enhydra lutris. Next base: position 13,189,597 of record NW_019154110.1, read on the forward strand.
CAAGTATTCGTGAACTAGGAAAGTTCTACTTACTGTTTGATTTTAAGAGTTATTCATTTGCCTGATATATTTTTTTTTATTTTACATTTTGTTTCTTTCACCAGAGCCTACATTCATCAGTACACAAAATTTGGACTTGAAGAAGAGGACTTTTTGGATAGTTTCACATTGTTGGAACAGGTTGTTGCCAGTTACTGCAACCTCTGATGTCGAACAAAGGAAAAATATGTTAAGTCATTTTGGGGCTGAAATATTTTATTTTTATTTATATTTTTAAAGATTTTATTTATTTATTTGACAGAGAGAGATCACAAGTAGGCAGAGAGGCAGGCAGAGAGAGAGAGGAAGCAGGCTCCCTGCTGAGCAGAGACCCTGATTCAGGGCTTGATCCCAGGACCCTGGGATCACGACCTGAGCCTAAGGCAGAGGCTTCAACCCACTGAGCCACCCAGGCACCCCATGGGCTAAAATATTTTCAATAATACTTTCTCTGTAAGGTTTTCAAATCTCTACCTGTTAAAGTAACAAAGTTGAATGCTGTTTCCTTTGGCATGCTATGACCACAGAAAAGGAGGAAGACCTTTTAAATGGAGAATGTCATGTTTTCAATGAAAATGTCTATGAGATATTTTCATTAGTAAGAAAGAAACTGGTACTTGTATAAAGAAATTTGGAAACACTTTGCTGAGATGTTGGAACTCTGGAAGTATCCAAAAAAAGGGAATATTCTGTTTTGTCCCCATGTTTCTAAGTCTTCCCTTCTTCTTCTTCTTTTTTTTTTTTTTAAGCTTTTATTTATTTGAGAGAGCGAGAAAGAGCAAGCACACAGGCAGGGGGTGGGGCAGAGGGAGAGGGAGAAGCAGATATCCTACTGAGCAGACAGCCTGAGGTGGGGATCAATCCCAGGACCCTGGGATCATCACCTGAGCCAAAGGCAGAGGCTTAACCAACTGAGCTAACCCAGGTGCCCCTCTAAGTCTTCCCTTCTTTATGTCAAAAAGTATTCACTAGTGGCGCCTGGGTGGCTCAGTCACTGGGCATCTGCCTTCTGCTCAGGTCATGATCCCAGGATCCTAGGATCCAGCCCTGCCTCGGGCTCCCTGCTCATGGGGAGCCTGCTTCTCCCTCTCCCACTCCCTCTACTTGTGTTCCCTTTCTTGCCGTGTCTCTATCAAATAAATAAATAAAATCTTAAAAAAAAAAAAGGATTCACTAAATACCAGCTAAACTTTCACCACACAATTTGAAGCTAAGAAATTGCAGTTCTGCATTTTTAAAAAATTTTATTTTTATTTTTTTAAGATTTTATTATTTATTTATTTGCCAGAGAGAAAGAGAGAGACAGCACCAGCAGGGGGAACAGAGGGAGAAGCAGGCTTCCCATCGAGCAGGGAGCCCAATGCAGGGCTCGATCCCAAGACCCTGGGATCAGCACAGGAGCTGAAGGCTGACGCCTAATGACTGAGCCACCCAGGAGCTCCTGCAGTTCTGCATTTAATTGAAGTGGATGCTTTGAACCACAAGAGGGAGTTATTGTCAAATGCTAGACCATGAACTTTTTCACTATTTTCTTCTGTAATAGTTAAGATTTCCCACTTGAAGCAGCTATTTAAAAATAAACAGATTTTGTTAATAAACATAAATCATGCTTAAGTACAAAAATAAGTAAATTTTTGCTTTTCTTAAATTTTCTAGGCATCAGAAAATCAGGTCACTTTTTCTTTTAGATCTTGAAATGCAAGAGCAGAAACTGACTATATTCAACTAGTGCTTTCAGATTACTTATAGTATTTAGCTAGGATGGAAGATGTTTTGCTTGTCAGAAAAAAGTGGTAAGAGCTTTCATTAAGGGGTGCCTAGGGCACCTGGTGGCTTGGTGGGTTAAGCCTCTGCCTTCTGCTTGGGTCATGATCTTAAGGTCCTGGGATCAAGCCCCACATCGGCTTCTCTGCTCAGCGGGGAGCCTGCTTCCCCCTCTCTTTCTGCCTGCCTCTCTGCCTACTTGTGACCTCTCTGTCTGTGTCAAATAAATCTTAAAAAAAAAAAAAAAGAGCTTCCATTAAAATTTCACAAAGTTGAAAAAATTGCCACCAAGGAAATACTGTCCTTGATGAAATTGACACATGCAGATGTGGGTTTCACTGAGAAGAACAAAACACACTTGGAAATTGGCAACTGAACTTGAGAGTACTTGTGTATTTCAATAAAATACGTCACATGCAGTGTATTAACAAATGTCAAATGGGAAACAAATAGGAACATTTGCCCCTTCTGCCAAATCTACCAGTGGTGATTTATTTTTATATGGAAAAATGACAGTTCACAACTTCACTGGTTTCTTCCTTTTCTTTCCATATGGAAATGATTACTTTTTTGCTGTTTTTCTTATCAACTGTTGCTATGATTTAAAATACTGAGCCATATCTTATTTCTAAGGAATGTAAGAAGTGGTCTGTTCAGCCACTAAAAGGCACACCCCTCTGCTGCATTTTGTTAACCCAAGTATACTTGAAAAATAATCAGATAATGATTTTTACAAAATAAAGTTAAAAGTAATGGTTTTTACACTGAAGACATCCAAAGCCTGAAACAGTTTCCCAAACCGAACCAGCATTAATGAAGATCTGGAGCTCCCCAGGGGTTAAGCTGATTCTGAGGAACCTGCTACAAGTGAAGCTTAAAGAAAGTCATAAGGTTAATCACTCTATATTTAAGGAAGTAATTCATGAGGTACCAATGGGCATGAGTTTATTTCTAGTTTGGCAACCCATGGAATCAATGGCAGGTGAATATTCGAAAAAAGCCGCAGGTAGACACAGCTCTTGGTCCATTCACTTATATGAGTAGAGCTTTTCTTTTATGATCCATTATTTAATGTGTGTGAATACTCAAATATTTGCAGACTTGTCTTAAACATTTACATGGAAAAAAATTCTTTTTGGTCTATTTGGAGTAACATAAAATTTTTGCTAATAGACTTGTGATTTAACTTCAACACATAGAAGGTGATGCCAAAACTTCAAGATAGAGGATGTCACTGGAAATGTATTTTGCGTCGAGAAAATGACCTATCAGCAGATCAGCCAGGACAACATTAGGATCATAACTTCCTGGGCATACAGATCCAGAGGCTTTGAACTTGTAATATCTTAGATTACTGGGTAACTGGAGTACTACGTTGTCACTCACATTTCTCCCACAGAACCTGCACACACCCCCTGTAGGCAGGAAGGAAGTGTAAATTCAAACTGCTTCTTATTTTCAAGGCTTTTTCACCCCTTCATTTGTGCTTTTGTCAAGAGTTCTTTAAGCTGTAGAACCTGTTTCTCCCCATTCATTCCCTCTTGCTTCTAGCTTTGCTCCTGCCAACATGATCCAGTCAATCATAAACATCTTTCTCCTTTACTTAACCTGTCACTTAGACTTTCGCCACCGTATCCACAGTTCACTGTTCTCAGGCCATTCATTCATTCAACCAGTATCTAGTCAGTGCCAGGCATTGAACTGGATGTTAAGGACGTAGAGGTTAATACCACATAGTCAAAATGAAGAAGCTTACAATGTAGCTAAGTTTCTTTGAATGTCTTGATGCTCCAGTCCTAGCTTCCTAATTATTGCTTACTATTTTTCCCATGTCCATGTTCCACTTTTTTACAGGAAAAGATGTAGTACAGGGAACAACGAACTGGGAGCTCTAGTCTGGGCTTTAAATTGGTCTGAAAGGCCTCCTCCCTGGCTCTGGGGACTATTCTGCATGGTACATACCAATGATTCTTCTGACCACCATGTTTATCACACTTGAATTCCTGTCCAAAATTTTGTTTTAAAACATGCTCCATATGTTCCTATCACAGTAGTCTCTCCCATGAGCCCAAGGTTTGGCAGTCAACCCTTTCTTATTCTTCAACCTACCTACCAAATATGGCTTTACTCACTAACTTGTCATTTTTGGCAAATAACCAGTAATTTAAGAGATGTCTGCTCATCTTTATCAATCACACTGTTTCCTATGGATTTTAGGGATGTGAGCTAAAAAATCTGGCTCTGCATATTTAACTAAATAACTTCCTGGGGTGCCTGGGTGGCTCAGCTGTTAAGTATCTGCCTTCAGCTCAGGTCATGATCCCAGGGTCCTGGGATCAAGCCCCACATCGGGCTCCCTGGTCAGCGGAGTCTGCTTCTCCCTCTCCGACTCCCCCTGCTTGCCTTCCGTCTCTCGCTAGCTCGTTCTCTGTCAAATAAATAAAATCTTTAAAATAAATAAATAGGGGCGCCTGGGTGGTTCAGTGGGTTAAAGCCTCTGCCTTCGACTCAGGTCATTATCCCGGGGTCCTGGGATCGAGCCCCGCTTGGGGCTCTCTGCTCAGCGGGGAGCCTACTTCCCTTCCTCTCTGCCTGCCTCTCTGCCTACCTGTGATCTCTATCAAATAAATAAATAAAATCTTTTAAAAAAAACAAAAGAATAAATAAATAACCTCCTACTCCTATACTCTGAAATGTCTCAGACAATACAGTGTCAGCCTTACTAATAAAGGGAATCCCATTCCCACTAGCCAGAATACTTGCACAAGAATTTAAGATAAACAACGTAAAGATCTCCATTTTCTGGGCAACACAGTGTGGGGTCAGTGTTGTAGAAGATAGGGCATTTAATGCAGAAGAGGGAAAAGATAAAAAATCCTGATCACTGAGATCCCAGGGAGCCAGTGACATAGGAAGAGATGAAAAGGAAGGTTGGTGATGCCCCCCCACCCCCCTGCAACCCTCAAGAACTGCTTACAAAGAAAGAATAGCTTACAAGCATTTTCTGAAAAAGACTTGATGGTTTCTGAATTTAGACCTTACCTAAAGTAACGAAATATCTAATAGCTTACAAGAATAGCTTAAAAAGAAACAGTAAGCCAAATAAAGTGTCACTTAGCAAATAATCCTCTTACCTGAATTTATCTCCTTTGCTCATGATGGAACCAGTAAGATGAATACTTTCATAGTTTGTCTAATTATCTACATGGGGAGTACACAGAAAGACAAAGATTCTGTACCTGTGGTGTCCAGTAAGGTAGCCATTAGCCACACGCAGCTAGCACTGTAAGTATAAAATACACATTGGATTTTGAAGACAGTATGAATAAAAGAATGTACAATATAAATATTTTTGATTGTTAAAATGATATTGTGGACATATTGAGTTAAACTCTTCAAATTGGTATACTTGCTTCTTTTTACACTTTGAAATATACCTACTAAAGTTTTTAAATTAGATATATGGCTTGAATTATATTTCTGTTGAACAGGGATATTCTAGACATTTCAGGAGCAAAGGCCTGGGAACTATAGAAAAGGGAGCTGAACAAACTTGTCCTTATTAGGTGAAGGGTCATGGGAACATGATAGAAACATGACATAAGGCAAAAGATGGGAGTTTCCTTTTTGGAAAAAAAAAAGGACTTTGCTTAAGTTCAGCTCATGTGAACGGTATGAAAAAGGCAGGATGTGAGTTTAACTCAACAAACATTCATTAACCACCCGCAAGGAAAGACAGCGCTAGGAGAGGCAGAATTTGAAAATGAGTAAAACCTGGCCTCTGTCCTTAAGGAGTTTACCATTTGATATATTCTTTAAGGCAAAGCATATGCCTGGCTCATGGTAGAGTTTATAGATTAATACACATGTCTAAGAAACTATGGAAGAGACAAAAACCTGCAAAACTAGAGGCACAAAGTAAAGCCCATTAAAGCTCACTTATTATCAACAGATCTCGTAACAGATAAAACTGAGGACGTGGAAATACAAACATAATTAAAACTATTTGGTCTTGGGGTGCCTGGATGGCTTAGTCAGTTAAGCATCTGCTTCAGCTCAGGTCGTGATCCCAAGGGCCTGGAATTGAGCCCCTCATGGGGCTCCCTGCTCAGTGAGGAGACTGCTTGTCCCTCTGCCTATGCCACGCACCACCCCCCATCCCCATATTCTCTCTCTCTTGCTCTCAAATAAAATCTTCAAAACGGTTTTTTTGGTCTCTGACCCATCTTATACAATTAAGAGCCACCTAGGACAATATAAACTCAATATATTGAGAATGAAGAAATGTCTTTGTTTCTAAGTCCTTGCCTAAAATCTAAAGCCCTAGTCCTGGAATTCCAAGCCTTCTGAAGTTAAGCACTCCCACTGTTCCCTTTACACATGCGGCAGTAAGCCAAGACAAACAGAAATGGCTGTTAAATGTTACGAAAAACACACGGATTTGTTTAATTTTGTTCAGTAAGGACAGGGACGGAGCAGTCTAACATTGACCTGAAGATACAAATAAGAGACGTGAACCAGTGATTCTGGCTGCCCCTGCTTTGACCCCCACTGCCAGGCCTCCAAGACAAAGGAGAATGGGAAGCTCAGAGCATTTTTGAGCAGTCCTGAAAGGATACACACTAAACTTCATAGTAATTTTCTCTGGGGGAGTATCTTTCTCAGATTTCCTTTTTATGCTATGCATTTCTTTTGCTTGCCTTTTTTAAAGCAAACTCTTTGCCCAATGTGGGGCTCAAACTCATGACCCCAAGATCAAGGGTAATGTGCTCTTCCAACTGAGCCAGCCAGTTAACCCGGCATATTTTTATTTTAAACCAAGCTTGAAAAATCCAATGTAAAGATAAACTAACTTGTTATTTTTAAAAGGGTGTTAACACCTGAACAGTTTGATGAATGAAGAAATAAGTCAAATGAATCAGAAGGCAGTAACAAGGGGTTGAAGGAGAAGGCAGCATCATTGTTCTGTAAACTACCACATAAATAGTTGTAGAGATTACAGGATCCTCTATGTACATTCAGAGGACAAACACAGGAAGAAGGGAAATTAAAGACTAACTTTGGGGTCCTACTATCTCACCATTTCCTTCTAATGAACACACTGCCTATTGCAAGGAAGACTAGTAAATATTTCTCACACAAACACAGTCTGGGAGCAGCCTAAAAAGTAAAAAAAAAAAAAAAAGTAGGAAATCTTTTGTATCTGAAAGAACTTTTAAAGATTTTTTTATTTTATTTTATTTTTTTTTAAGATTTTATTTATTTATCAGAGAGAGAGAAGGAGAGAGAGCGAGCACAGGCAGACAGAATGGCAGGCAGAGGCAGAGGGAGAAGCAGGCTCCCTGCCAAGCAAGGAGCCCGATGTGGGACTCGATCCCAGGACGCTGGGATCATGACCTGAGCCGAAGGCAGCTGCTTAACCAACTGAGCCACCCAGGCGTCCCTTAAAGATTTTTTTAATTTTTAAGTAATCTCTACATCCAAGTGGGCTCAAACCCACAACCCCAAGATCAAGAGTCGCATGCTCTACCTCCTGAGCCAGCTAGACACCTCTTACGTAGTTTCTTGAGACTTTTTTTTTGTCTTTAAGATTTTATTCACTTGAGAGAGAGAGAGAGAGCGCAAACACAAGTAAGGCGAGAGGCAGAGGCAGACAGAGGCAGAAGCAGGCTCCTTGCAGAGCAGGGAGCCTGACTCTGGGCTTGATCCAGGACCCGGGATCATGACCTGAGCCGAAGGCTGACATATAACTGACTAAGCCACCCAGGCAGCCTGAGACATTTTTTGTCTTTAAAAGTAATTTCTGTGGGGCGCCTGGGTGGCTCAGTGGTTTAAGCCGCTGCCTTCGGCTCAGGTCATGATCTCAGGGTCCTGGGATCGAGTCCCACATCGGGCTCTCTTCTCAGCAGGGAGCCTGCTTCCCTCCCTCTCTCTGCCTGCCTCTCTGTCTACTTGTGATCTCTCTCTGTCAAATAAATAAATAAAATCTTAAAAAAAAAAAATAAAAGTAATCTCTACACCCAATGGGGCTCGAAATCACAACCCCAACATCAAGAGTAAGATGCTCTACCGACTGAGCCAGACAGACGTCCCTGTATGAAAGAACTTTTTATTTCCTCCTTGCAGAGTGCAGGGATGTCTTTTATGCTCCAAGGGATTCTTTATGTTTGAAGAAGGAAATGTAGAGCATCTGAAAATTTCTTTGATCTCTGTTTTTCTAAAAGCGCTGTTTTCAGCTTCCGTTTCTCTTCTGAAATCATGCAAGAGCACTCCCACATAGATGCTTTTACTAGATAGGCATCTCATTATGTCTGATTCCATCAGAAAGCCAGTAACAGTGACAATCCCAGTTCTCCCAGGCTTCAAAAACTACACACCCACCTTAGAGAGTACTAGTTTTGTACCTCTCTTCTCCATCAAAGGATCACACACTCTCCTTCTGAACTCTGCTGCTCCTGGTGAGTGGTATAATTGTGGTCATATGTCATTGATTTTGAACTCCTAGCCAGCCAACTTCAGTAACCATAACTAATTTATTGAAACATGTAAACAACACCAGCACCAAAGCAGCCAAATGGAAAGCCACCTTGACCACATGCTAGAAGGTGTAATAAAGCCATGATTCTGCCTTTTGGCTTGGCAAAGGCAGTTGGGAGGATGCCCTCATACTTACTTGGGAATACTTATGACATTTGGGTTCTAGGTGGCTGCCAGTGCTGTCTAGGCTAGCACTGCTGGAATCTTGGACTCCAGTAGAAATATACAGGAAATCACATTGCCAAACTTTTCTCCTTATAAAGACAATCCATCCAGGAATTACCATCCTCCCAGTTCTCATAGGGAGGAGCCATTCATTAAGCAAGCAGGATACAACTGGGATGAGGAATTTTAAAGCGGCTTCCTGTGGCCCCAAGGTCTGGTTACAGTGCCGTCTTTTCAAGAAGAGAGCTATATAACTAGTCAAGGCTTAGATGATCACTTATGAGAAAGTACAAAGGACATATTACTGTAGAGAATTCTCTGAAAAAGTCCAGTTTATTCTCTGATAGAATCACTGGGTGGTCGGATTGTACATTCACAAGTCCAGGAGTTAGAAATCCTGAAATAAGACCCGTGGTGGGACCCTCCATCCTACTGAGCAGTACCTTCCCTCTGTGTGTTCAGAACAGACCACCATTTCTCATGCTCTCGAACTTGCTCCTCCTCCTGTATTCCTGGCCTGGATCAGCACAACTATCTTCTCAGGTTCTCAGGTTCCTTCTTGACCTCTGCTCTACCTCCTTTACTCTGGCCTTGCCTGGTCCCCTGGGACCCTGACTCAGGTAGCCTCTCCTGTCCACCTTCGCATATCCACTGTTCCTTCACTGGACGACTGCGAGGGTCACTAAGCAGACACTGTGAGCTTACTGAGTGCCAGGTCCAGGGCAAACAACCGAGAGCATAACAGTGCCTGCTCTCACAGGGCTTATGTTCTTGAGCAGGCAACAACAACAAAAAGGCAACAGAGAAACTACTTGTGAGTTATGCAGGTGCTTTAGAGGATACAAAATGGCGATAAAGCAAAGAATAACAGAGGTGTGTGGACTGACCTTAGGTGGCTCCTTGAGTCTTGTCTCTTCTCCCCACCTGACAGAGCTCTCCTCTCTATGCTTCCTGCTGTCCCACAAGGCTTTCTGTGGTTGGACTGCTTTCCCTCTGTCCACCCTAGCTGGCAATTCATATGCCTCATCTTCATGAAACCTTTCCTGATCCTTCCTACTCAGCCATTCTCATCCTCTCCTCAGTGCTTTCCTTAGCCAGACTTCACCTTGTATTGTAGTTATCTGCACAGATGCATAATACCCCCAAGAAGACTCTCTAGTCCTAGAGGGAGAAGATTATTGTCACTAGCATTGTCTCTTCCCCAGAGTACCTTAAACCTATAGAAATTTAAAAAGCAAATTCAAAAATATCCCCCTCTCTCCCAATGTGGCTAATGCCACTTTTGGCTCTATTTCATAGGGTTGCTGTGAAGATCAAATAAAATTTAACATGTAAAAGTGCTTTGAAAGAGAGGGGAAGAAAAAAAAGTTCTATACAAATAGAAATTGCTTTGTAATCATAATTATAGCAAACATAATTCTGGGAACCTGCCCACACAGGATGGTTAAGAATGGAGCTGGCTTGTCCACCCTTGTGATATAGGGAAACACAAAGACCGCTCATCTATTTAAATAGCAAAACTTTTAAGGCTGTGGGCTTGATTTTCAGTCTCTTTCTCCATCACCTATTTGTGATCACAAGAGGAAATAAGTTTGTAGCCAACAAACAAGCTTGGACTTTTGTATTGGACTTTTCTGGAGAACTGAATGTTAAAGAGCCAGAATGCCTAGGGTTTGAATCCTTTTTCTGCAACCTTGCTTCCCACACCTAGCTACTAAACTTCTCTACCTTAATTTTCTCATGGAGTTGTAAGGACTTCAGTATTCAACAACACAAAACAGCACTGAAAACAGCACCTGGTACAAAGCGAGCAAACAATCATTATCAGTTACAGTAATTCACTGTACTTCCTGGTAAAGGGCACATCAGAGGAGGTTCCTAGGAGCTAATCTTGACTGCTGGTGTTACGTGGTTGTGTATAAGTATACCTTAGAAGGGACATGGGAATGGAAAGGGGCTGATACAATGGTCCGAATGGAGCAGAAGTGTCTGAGGAGCCTCAAGAATGTGGCCACTGTGAGGTTAGGCAGAGAAAGTCTGGCTGCTTTAAGAGGTTTAGGTTGGTCACTCAAGTGATAGGACCTCTCTGCTGGAAGGTGCATTAAAAAAATACAAGGCAGAGAAAGGCATCCTTTCATTTTTAGCTTTATTATTTATTTATTTTTTAACTAATGAGAAGAGGTTGAGGACAACACGGTTCTTGGGGTGATTGGTGCACCAGGCTACTGTATTACAGCTAAGAGGAGGGAACCTGAGCTCCTCGTTTCCAACACATGGTAGCCAAAGAGAGACAAGAGTCATCTGAACAGCTATTTCCTACCTTCAGGGAAAGGCAGAAACATCTCTCTTCAAATCTCAAACTGCTTTACTCCACGGAAATGTGTTTTTTTTTCCCATTGGAAATAGGCTGGGGGGCACCTGTGTGGCTCAGTGGGTTAAGCCTCTGCCTTCGGCTCAGGTCATGATCTCAGGGTCCTGGGATCGAGCCCCGCATCGGGCTCTCTGCTCAGCAGGGAGCCTGCTTCCCCCTCTCTCTCTGCCTGCCTCTCTGCCTACTTGTGATCTCTGTCTGTCAAATAAATAAATAAAATCTTTTTAAAAAGAAAAAAGAAACAGGCTGGGACACAATTCAGCAATGCTGTTGGGTTGGGTCAGTCAAAAGCGCCTGAAGGAAAAAGCTGCTCAAGCTCTAAGCCCCTAAAGGGGATACATAGCAACAAAGCTAAACTGCACATTTAGAATGATGAGGTGGGGGGGAGAGAAATGTGGCCTATAAAGGCCTCCGTCTCAGAACAAGACCTCTCCAGAAGGCTTTAGGTGGGGAAGGCCATCAATTCAAGCTTCACTTACTCACCCTGTGGAAACTCTCAAAAGAAGGCAGTGCCTGTTAGCTTAGATAGATGGCTGGGGTCGCTTAGTCAAAGATGCCCAGAATAAGCCAGAGCCTTCCCCTCAAGAATTCAGGAATGTGGTTTCCAATGCAAATAAAGACTACATTGTAGAAATACTGCTGGAGTGCGTCCAAGCGCTTGGCTCCCTTTGTCCTTTGAGTCATTTGGAAATAGTTAACAAACGGGTTGAACACCTGGGCTGATTACCCCTGAAGGGGATTTCCAGACTCTTATCCTGTAGTCATCTCCTCCCTTCCCAAAGCAGCTCTGTTCCTCCCTCTCTGAACTGTGCCCTAAAGATTCCAAATTTTCTGATCCTAAGCTTCCTAAGTTACAGCAGCAACTGCTGCTGACACAAAGAAACAAGGAGCCAAGCAACTTTGTGCTTTTTAAAAAAGTTTATTTTAAATTAAAAGGAACAGATGTCCAATGTTTCAAAAAGCCACACATTTGTGGATTTGGCTGACGAACCGTCTAAGCTGCATTTTGTTTCTGTTCCCATAGAGTCAGCCAGCCACTTACAACTGACTCACGCTGGGCCACAGTTTGGGCCTGTCTCCCAACTACAGAATTAGAATCCCAGATCTCAAATGAATCCAGGGTGTTTGGGTGGAGAGCGGGGGCCATCTAAAATAAATTTTTTCTTTTAATTTAGTAGTATCAACACCCACACAGCAAACTGTGCAAGGCTAGTGGGTCAAAGAGAATGAGCAAACAGTTGGCACCTGCCTATCCCTGCACACACAGTTCTAAAGGCAGTGAGTAAGCAGCTGTCCAGAACAGGTTTTATTATAATCTCTTTTATGAGTACTGGTTAAATATGCAAATACGTGTAGGTTATTTGCTGCAATTCAAGGCCTCACCCTCAAGGCAAATGCATTATTACCTCAGGTGAACTCCTGGCCTTGGTGGGAAGGGCAGGAACCTAACTCCCTGACTACCAGACACAAATGACTCAATTGCTTTTAGTATTTTAAAGTACATTATGTGCTTTCTTTTCTTGTCTTCAAGAAAAAGGAACAAACATTTCAGATGCAACAGTTTTGCTTAGCATTTCATTTACCATGTTTTATGAATACCAGAGAAGCTTTGATCAACGTCAGTTACAAATGGAATATTACTTGGCTTTCAAAAATGGCTATAAATGCCTGCTTACGGGCGCCTGGCTGGCTCAGTCAGTGAAGTATGCGACTCTTGATATTGGGGTTGTGAGTTCGAGCCCCACATTGGGCGTGAAGCCTACTTAAAAAAAAAAAATCCCATATAGGTTAACTTTTTGAGAGCACTTCAATCACAAATTATTTCTGAATAAAACAAACCGATTTTTTTTTCCTAACAAAAATGAGACTTTTAGGTCTACTGAGGAAAGGTGTTGCATGCCAACTTTTTTTTTTTGTAACTGCTATAACTATTTACAACCAGCAAACCTCACAGGTTATTCTAGATGGAGCATTTCTAACCAGGTATTAAAAGCAGATAGGGGCGCCTGGGTGGCTCAGTGGGTTAAGCCTCTGCCTTTGGCTTAGGTCATGATCTCAGGGTCCCGAGATCAAGCCCCACGTGGGGCTCTCTGCTCGGCAGGGGGCCTGCTTCCCAACCCACCCTCTCTGCGTCTCTGCCTACTTGTGATCTCTCTCTCTCTGTCAAATAAATAAATACAATATTTAAAAAAATAAAAGCATATTCCTTTCTTCCTCTACCTAATTTTTTTTAGTATTAACTGTCTTTATAATAAAAATAAATTAGGAAATGTTAATATTTTAAGGTGGTAATGTTAGAAAAGCATTTTCAATTATTTTGTAGTAATTTTTTAAAAGATTTTATTTATTTGACAGAGAGGGACAGTAAGAGGGAACATAAGCAGGTGAAGCCGAAGAGGGAGAAGCAGGCTTCCCGCTGAGCAGGGTGCCTGTGATGTGGGGCTTGATCCCAGGACCCTGGGATCATGACCTGAGCCGAAGGCAGATGTTTAACAACTGAGCCACCGAGTCACCCTTATAGTAAATTTTGTGTATCTTTGCTTTGTACCTTAAATTGCCTAGCTGGGGGTTTTAGATTTAACATGGTTTTGGTTTTATCAAGTTGGTTCCTTAATACATGCTTTTCTCTTTATTAATTTGTATCTTGGGTTTAACTTTTTTTTTTTTTTAAAGATTTTATTTATTTATTTGACAGACAGAGATCACAAGTAGGCAGAGAGGCAGGCAGAGAGACAGGAGGAAGCAGGCTCCCTGCTGAGCAAAGAGCCCGATGTAGGGCTCCATCCCAGGACCCTGAGACCATGACCTGAGCTGAAAGCAGAGGCTTTAACCCACTGAGCCACCCAGGTGCCCGTTTTAACTTCTTTAAACAGAGTGTTTCTACATCCAAACAAGGGCATACAGGCTGAGTATTTAAAAACGTGTATACTGGGGCGCCTGGGTGGCTCAGTCATTAAGCGTCCACCTTCAACTTAGGTCATGATCCCAGGGTCCTGGGATCCAGCCCCTCATCACATCAGGATCCCTGCTCAGCAGGAAGCCGCTTCTCCCTCTCACACTGCCCCTGCTTGTGTTCTCTTTCGCTGTCAAATAAAATCTTTAAAAAAAAAAAAAAAGTTCTCAAAGTCACCTACATGAAAGGTCTAATTATAAACCATTAACATAGGCTGCTGCATATGGAGGGAAATGTGTTTCAAAATTATGGAAGGCTTTTTGACACTAGAAGGCTGGGAACTCCCATAAGCTCTTTATACAGGGGTCAGTCAAAACACTGTTCACCCCAGGGTACAAGAGGGCAACCAGTTATTCTAATTAGCTTAATGCATTAATTGTACTCAAAGGAATCAGTGTGGAGCTGTGAAAGGAAGACAAGCCTCATGCTGTCCTACTAAAGCTACAGCCCACACAGAGCACCCTGGAAACAGGCTGAGCTGGTTTCTATGGGAGCCCTTGCTACTGCATCTACTAGTGTACTTCAGAAACTGTACTCTGGCCTTATCTTTCTCTGATTTTTAGAGAATGAGGGTGGCCATCCTCCAGATGAAAATAAAAATCTCCCTTTCTTTGGAGCCCCACACTCCAGCTCATAGATAGTAGAGCAAATACTACAAGTTCCCCACGTGACATGAACTCTTTGAAGGGAGTTTCCCCAGTATGTCAGTGCACACACTGCGGTTGTGTTGCGTTATACCGCACTGCACTGCTTCTGGTCACGGAGTCGAGATATCATATAGTACCACAGACATTCAAGGCACAAAATGACACTTAAACAAAGTAGACTGAATTAGAATTCCCAGGCCCTTTTTTTTATTTGCAGTAACAGCAAACCATCCACTTACACATTTTCTGGTCTTCCATCACCTGGAATCAACTAGGTTTGTTTTTGGGATCATGTAGTTGTTGTGTCCACTTTGGTGGATATAAGAAAGGAACAAACCAACCACTGGAACAGAGGGTGCCATTCTGCCCCAGTGGAATCCAGCAGGACCATCTGAGCATGCCACACCTGGACACTTAGCGGAGGGAAGGAGGACAGCTCCTCTTTTGTTTTCCAAGTAAATTCATTTGAAAGTGAACCAACCATCATCCTACGTCAAATGTATTAATTACTTAGATCGTCACTCTAAGAAGCATTTTTCTTTTTCTAATACCTTACTCTGAAACAAATTTACCAATAAATCCTAAAAATTTAGTACAAATAGTACAATTCATATTTGATTTCCTCTTTCCTTTCTTCAAACACCAAATAAAATGCAGGTGAAAGACATGAAACCCAACTGGAAGGTAACTTAACAATTCATGATAACCCTAATGAGTGTAAAAAATTTTGTTGGTTAACATGAATCTCTCTAAAATAGAGTATCGGGGTACTGCTTTCCAAATAAAGGATCAATCACCTTGCCAGAAGGTCCCTGGGCAGAAAAAAAGATTGTTAACCTTTTCAAAACCTACAAGACAGGTTGGTTGTCCTATATTTAGCTGTGGTCATGGAGACCATCCCAATTTTCCATAAAATCTTCTCAATGCTGCAATATCATGGCATAAAAGATTCAAAGTGCCACTAGATATAAGGACCACAGTTTCTGATCATAAACCATGAGGCTAGGTAATGTTTAAATGGGAATATTTGATATGGATGGTCAGATGAAAGATACCAAAATGTCAGACAGCCCATCGACTGCTGTTGCCATGACATTCAACAGTCAACATCAGTCTGATAAGCTACCCGACAAGGTGGTACAGCCATGAAGATGTCACGACGGTAGGCAAAAATAAGCAGACATTCAGGAAGGATTTTATAAAACAATCAGGCATTTCTGGCCTGTTGCAATTTAAACCCAATTCTACTCTTAACATAATGCCAGAAACAATCTTCCTAAAGAAAAAAGAGAAACTGTTTATTTTCCTCCCAAGCAAAACAAAGTGACCAAGTTCAATCAGAAACATCCCAAAAGAACGTAACACTTATTGAAGAAAGGCAAGAAAATTAGGTTACATAAAAAAGTAAAATTTGTCAAAACCAGAGTACATGCTGAGCTAAAATTAACACAGATATGAGAAAGTGTTTTTTTTTTTTTAAACAAACAAAAGTTATTCTATCTTCACTGCCCTGTAATTTGTATACTTTCATTCCTCCTGTTTTCACAAACCCCTCGCTATGCAAATCCCTAAGCTGCTCTTTCAGCAATGGGTAGCAAGCCGCCCAATTCCAGCCTAACAAAAAAGTACCTTGGTTGTGGCTCTTATGTGCGAATACATGAAGGCTTAAGAAATTATGGTTGTGGGCGGATTCGGCAAGGCTGACCAGTAGGTGGTAGTAGCTAAAATGAAGCAAAAAAATCAAAACGCTCAAGAAAACGGACACAATTTTGGAATGATCAAAGATGTCTTTATAAAGTTTGTTCATGACTTCATTCTAAATATACAGAATAAAAAATGGTGTCAACTCATTCGTGAGACACCAACCAGAATTTTCTTATACTGTCTCAAAATTTAAAGATCAGTTTCCCAAGAGGGTGTGCAACGCATCATAAAATGGCCTTTTTTTTTTTTAAAGGTAGGAGAGGAAGGGGTGGGCAGGATAGCATATTAAATTTTACCATGATAGACATGCAAGACTGTCATCCAATCTAGTATAATTTATATACATTTTAATGACTTAGAAAAACAAAGGAGTCATTTCTGACAAGCCTAAATGGCTTGACTATTCAACATACTTAGGAACTTTTTTTTTGGTGCCCGGGATTCTTTAACTGTGCCACGTGGGCCTTTTGAAGGTAACAAAGAAAAGGACAGTTTCTGTTAAGTTTGCTGCTGAACATCACATTCCACCCTAATAAAATACAAGCTGGATTGAATCGAGGGTGGATACCTTACCTTAACACACAAAGGAAAAGTATGTCAGTGCAAAATATGGACTAAACTGCTTTCAGGGGAAAAAAAAATTAAAATTGATAGAGGTTGGAAAAGGGAATTTTCCTTCTTGGTTTGGAGTCCTCCCAATTTAAGGCAGAACCCATCCATTCTAACTTCTGCCATTAAAACCTTTTCCTGCTTATTTAGTTTTCTCCTCTGAGTTCAACCGCTGCTGCATTCGTTTGGCATAACTTTGTGCCATGGAGTTAATGATGGACAGGATGAAGTAGCACACCATTACAACCACCAACTTCTCAAACAGCCAGGATAACCAGTTTTCTCCCTGCAAGAATAAATGCAAAACAATCCAGAAGAAACATTTCATTAATTTGGTAGTAAAAAGGGAATCATCTATAATATTTAAGAAAAATGATGAGAACTTGCCGCTTATAACCTATAAAGTCTAAAAAATTAAAATGAGAAGTCTCACATCTCCAGGTATCCTGAAGTCTACATTCAGGCCTTTTTACAGCCAATTATTAGGATTTCACTTTGTTAGATGTGAAGTCAATGTTGATTCACATAGTTTAGAATGGGCCAGGTGTGAGGTCGCCTCTTATCTTTTACTACATAAGGATAAAATTGATTAAATTCTACTATCTGAAGTTGCCATGTAGATATTTGTAGAGAGTAGTGTCAAGATAGTTACGTATTCTTGTTCCAGCATTGGGAGCAGCTTTTTTAAAATGTTAGCTCTTCCTGAAGTCATATTTGGTCAACTGAGGGCAGCAAAGGGCCACAGAGTCTAAGGCCATCAAATAATAATAATAATAAAAATAAATAAATAATCCAACAGTTGGGGTGCCTGGGTGGCTCAGTTGTTTAAGTGTCTGCCTCTTGATTTCAGCTCAGGTCTTAACCCCAGGGTCGTGAGATCAAGCCCCGCACTGGGCTCCACGCTAGGCGTCAAACTTACATTAAAAAAAAAAAAAAGAAAAGAAAAAAGAAATCCAACAAGTATGCTTCCTTCAAGTTTCCCATTTCAGGTTACTGCTTACTCATTCTCTTCTAGTCATTTCCCTTTGCCACAGAACTGTTTACAGAAAAGGCAGGCTTAGTTTAATAAGTTAAAGTTTTTAAGTTCAGCTCTGTGAAGAGCTTTAGTTGATTAAAAAAAAAGATTATTTTCCCGTCTCTGAAAATAGGGCAAAAATGAAGGGAGATATTCAAGTGACCTCGGTTAGTCTAATACCTTCTTATGCTACAAAATGCTACAAATTTAAAATTTTTAATCCACTTGGGAATTATTATTTGTTAATAAAGCATTACAATCAGTCAACTCCTTCAATATAACAGATCCATTATTTTCTGTTAACTCTACCTTTGTTTTTTGGAAGAAGATAGATACAAAATAGAAGTTACATTTCTGATTTAGACAAAGACAATTCCCCAGTAGAGAGTAAATAGAGCCGCAACCTCAGTTAAGAAGACTGACAAACAAACCTAGCTCTATTTGCCTAAAAATGCCAGTGAGTGCTGTGAATGTAATTTCAGCCTGAAACCACGGGGGTGGGAAAGAGAAGAAAACGGAGTCAAGTCTCACCTGTGGTGTGCCCATTTCACTTTTGTGGTGAAGCTTCTGCCGCTGGGCCTCCAGGTACTCCTGGAATGGCTTCTGCAGAGATGGACCTACGCCGGGGACAGCACTGGAAGCAGGGCACAATAACCCAAGGAAAAAGATATATTTGGGGAGAAAAGCAGGAAGAATGTTAAGAAAAATCCACTTACCACCTGGATTCAAAAAGCAGGGATTGGACAGAAAGAGGAAAAAAAAAATACAACAATCAGCAGAGCTGGTAAAGCCTCTAAACTTTTTTTAGTGGGTAAAATTCATCCTTTAACAACCCCTTAGAGAAAAATCTCTTCCACCAACATGTCTGGGAGAAAGTAGGAGCTGAGCCCCTTCTAGCAGAAGAGTTCATCCTCAGAGTGAGGCCAGCTAAGCGAATGCTGCACACTGGTATGGCACAAAGAATAAAATGAATGACTTCTGAGAAGTCCCACATTTATCACCACCAGTTCCTGTAAGAACTGGTTTGAACCGATTAATAAGGAAATGACTTATGCTTGTGTCATCCCCAGTTGAAAAAGAAACTGCCCGCCCTCTCTCTGACTTGTCCCATCTTCTCAGAGGGGGGCGGTCCTTTCTCAATCTAAGTCCTTATTAGGACAATCTGTGCGTCATCCTTATCCAAAAAGAATGCATTAGCAAATTTGGGAGGCACCTCCCACCAGTAAGAAGTCAGTGATTAACAAAGGAACAAAGAAGGAACTATGAACCTTGAATCACTTCGTGGCTTATGGTAGATGGTTTGCACAGAAACTACAGTACATTTCTAAACAACTTGTTCTGAAATGACTGGGATAGTGATCTTTGATAAGTTTATGTACTCGGAGCTCCCTCTCACCCAGAGTACGTGGAGGCAGTGCTGTTAAACCGGTTTGGTAACCAGCGACCAGGATCCCGTTTTAGAAATGCTTGCAGGCGTTTTTTAAAATGGTAACTTGAGGCAACTCAGAAAATCAAACATCTCTATTTTCTGTACCTTTTATTTTCTCATCTGCCATAATAGGGCTAAAAGGTAGATGAGCCAAATCTCCTGCAGCCATCAAAAGGTATGTCAATACATACATGCAAGAGCACCTAATGGTCTCCCTTATAAGTACTAACTTCACCTCCTCTTTTCTAGAACAATCCAGTTACTGCTTTCTTAATAAAAAGCAAAGGGGCAGAGGAAGATAATTTTTTTGAATACTATATTTACCAGAAGCTAACACATACATAAACTCCTGGCTGATAGTTTTCCTTGATCCTCTTAACTATCAACCACCTAATACTTAATGGAGTCCTTATTTTGTGTCTGACATTGTAGTTGGCACTAAGGGAAAACAAAACAAAACAAGGCAACTGCAAGAAACAGTTCATGCCCACAAGGAACGTAAAATCTTGAGAGATTCAAAACACACAGGCACACACACACACACATATATACAAATGGATTTGTGAACAAAAGAATTTACAAATCTATACTAAATTCTTTTGGTACAGAAGATGTATTTCAAAGGAACTGGAGAAAGAAAGGAGATCAGTGTGGTGTGAAGCTGTACAAAAAGCTCCTTTAATAACTACTGCAGGATATGGGAAAGAGGCTGACTAGACATGTACAGCAGAGGCAAAGACTGCACTGATCACACCATAAGACCCATATGACAGCCATGGAAGATGGAAGAGGGAAAGTCTCTTAACCTACAGCCTGAGTCTCTCTCTCTCTCTCACTGACTTCTAAGTGGCTTTACACTAACAACCTGTTCTGGGGTAAACCAGAAGAGCTGTGTCTGAACTATGTTGCTATTTATCAGTAATGATTCTGACTGCAATGGGGCAAGAACAGGACAAACTTTCTCTTTTTTTTTTTAAGCTTTACTTATTTAAGTTATCTCTACACACAACACAAGGCTCCAACTCACCACCCCAAGATCAAGAGTCACACACTTCTCTGACTGAGCCAGCCAGGCATCCCCAAACTTCCTCTTTTTAAAAGAGAAATTTTCCTTGGATAAATTTCCTTTTCCTCACATAATGCATAAGGGAATGCAAATAGCTCATCCATTTACACTTGAAACAAACCACGTGAATATAAAAAAAAATTCTAGTAAAATACACGTGTAAAAACATGGGCTTTGAAGACGGCAGATTTATAAGAACTTTGTTTCAGATACCGATTCATATTCACTCTTAATAACAATACCCTACTGTCATTGTTTTAAATTCTCAAGGATAGCCATAGTCAAGCCATTGTCTTTTTTTTTTTAAGGTTAAGAAAACCCTTTTATTCATAAAGGCTGAAATGACTGTATGCTAATCTGAACAGCTGATTGTACAAGAAATGACTTGAACATTCTCTTTTTATGTGCTTTAAGAGTTGGACTCCAATATATGTGCCTTGTTCTCTCTACAGACTTCTAACTTTAACTGGAGTTGAGCAGAAATATGGCTTACAGTTTCCCTCAAATCATTCTTGGGCTCCATTCTTGGGCTATAATTGAAAGAGAAAATGAAGAACTAAGACCCATATGTTAGAAAGGTTCTTCTTTTTTGTTGCTGTGGTTGAGGGGAATGAGGAAGGGACTGGCAACAATCATTCTAGACTCCCTTCAAAATAATCTTAAAAGTTAAATGATTGCCACTGTCAAGTCCATTAAGAGCTGCACACTAGCTGACAGAGAATATGTCATTACACATTTACATTTAGTGATGTGCAATTTTCAATTATCTTGGGCTAATGTTGAGATTTCATTTTTCAAGGTGCTAGAGTGTTACAGGCTTCTTACATGTTTTTGGTAAGTGGGAGAGGTCTCTATGTAGTTTCTCATAAGAGACTAGGAAAACAGTTGAAAATAGAGAAGTTAAAAGCTTTTACTGCAGTATATTAACCAAAACTCTCATGATAAATGCCACATGATCTGAATAAATCTGAAAAAATGAACATATAGGTATTAAGTATTATACAACTAATTATTTATCAGATCTTCTTAATCTTTATATATTCATCAAAATTTTAGTTTTACTTTCATTGCTTTTTCTCTATAAACAATGGTTTAGGCCACAGTTGTCTCAGCTTATACAAAGCACACTTACATTAGAGATTCCTTAATTAATACTGAAGCTATTTTAGTAATGGACTACATAAAAATTGCAATTACATCTGTCATTCTTTACGTGCATTTAAGGCAAACAATAATAACCAGACTATGACCTCATCCCTCAAGTTATTTTCAAGCAGCCAACAGAAGAGCCATTCCGACATTTAAGATTAATTTAAGGTATATATATGGGAGGGTAGGAAGAATAACTTGCATTCCTCTCCAGTGGTTTTTTACAGTTGGCTTAGTAAATGGCTACAGTGCCATTCCCAGAAAGCCATTAAATTCAGAGTATCCTGTGCACCTGGCCAAGGACTCATCTCAACCTGTAGTTGAGTGGGTCCTCCATCTGCCATTAGGTGCTGATTAAGCTAAAAGTATTAAAGTTTTGTAATACAGATGAAAATAAAGTTGGAGAAGAACAAACACACACAAAACTACTTTTCAGTCAACTGTTGGCATTAAATATGTTTAAATTAGCTTTGTCAACAGCCACTTTCTCTAATCAAGAAAGCCTTAAAGAAACCCCAAACCGGAAAAAAATAAAAACAAAATTGATCTCATCTGCTTTTCCTTGCTGTAGACATTCAACATGGTGGGTAGAAAAAGCTGTGGATAGTAACTGATATTTATTTTCTTGGCATACACAAAAGTGTTTCAGATAACAGAACTTATTAAAAAACACATTTCCAACAAATTATTCTAATGGCAATTTTAAAATTTTTGTTATTGATTTTAAGAAAGGGGGGGGAAAAACCTCTCAGAAAATGTAAACAAATGAGGGGGAAAAAAAAACAAAAAACAAGAAACACAAAAACAAAACCCACATAAGTCCAAACCCACCCGGAGCTTGAAAGTGGTTTCATGGGAACAGTATTTTGTCAGGCTTACATATCTTAGTAGGTGTTAAGAAACAAGACAAACTTCTTTGTAAAATTCTGTCAAGAGCCCTGATCAATATGCAAACAAAATTTATTATTATTTTTTAAAGCAACCTTTTAAGATTTTTAAAAAATTTATTTATTTAACACAGAGAGAGAGGTCACAAGTAGGCAGACAGGCAGGCAGAGGGGGAGGGGGAAGCAGGACCCCCACTGAGCAGAGAGGCCAGTATGGGCTCCATCCCAGGACCCTGAGATCATGACCTGAGCCAAGGCAGAGAAGGCAGAGGCTCAACCCACTGAGCCACCCAGGAACCCCCTAAATCCATTATTTTTCTACAGTTTTAAAATTGTATGTGACTTTGCTTCTGAAACCCATTTATCTGATAAGAAATCTATAATTTAAACTCTCCCCATACTGATTCATTATAAATAAAGGTCTCCATTATTCTTTGTACCCACAAAAGCCAGAAAATCTTCCAGAGGAAGCATCACAATTGGCAGAGATTGCATAGAGAGTGGGTGGTGTGATTATTTTTCACAATGTTTTATATTTTCATTTTGTTGGTTATTCCTGGGCTCACACCCATTCCAAAAATTTATTGGTCATTATTATTCTTGTTTTCAAGGGACACTTTTCAAATTGTGTAACTTTCAAACAAATTGGATCAACAGATACTAAAAAACACACATTTTGATTTACTTTGAATCTCCTCTCCATCATAGGTAGTAATCAAACTAAGACTTGTTATTAGAATACCTGAAATTTTCCTATTCATGATTCTGTTTGGATTTTTCCAGACAGGTGTAGTTTTTGGTTGTCGTTGTTACTATGTACCACCATAAAACTTGGGCACAGTGTTAAATAACAGAAATAACATGAACTTAAAAACAACTGTTGTGTCTTGTTGCTTAACCTTACCTTTACAGGGCTGCCTTATATAAAGGTTAAACAGTTAAAATGCCTAAGGGAACTAAGTGGGTATGAATAAAGTAAATGTTATATTTAATATAGGCTCTGCTCCTTTCTTAACCACTTTTTGGAGGATCTCAGCATTAATGTGATCATGTAAGTTACACTGGCTTTCCTGAAAAAATACTGTCTAACATCAGTTCCCAGTAAGGCTACAAAGTAATAAGGCTTTATTTTTCTTAGAAAAAATTACAGGCACAAGTTTTTGTTTGTTTGTTTGTTTGTCTTATCACCTTTGTTTCACTGGTTGTGTATACTTTGAGGCTGATTTTTTATTTAACATCCCTCTGATGATTAATTATAATATCATAAATAACATTCTCAGGGGTGATTAGTTAGACCTCTGAAAGCTTATAAGTGGAACAAAAATATTCTTAGAATAAAATTCAGGTCAAGGGGGATATTAAAGAAAGGAAAATACAGGGTTTAATCAATTCTAAGTGTTGTTATAATTCAGAAGCATGACAGAGATTACTGAAGTAAATTAATGATGCCCAGTACTTTTTTGTTTTTAAAAAGATTTTATGTATTTATTTCAGAGAGAGACAGAGAGCATAAGTATGAGTGGGGGGGAGTGGGTGGCAGAGGGAGAAGCAGGCTCCCCGCTGAGCAGACAGCTCAGGGCCCTGGGATCATTACCTGAGCTGAAGGCAGACCCTTCATAAACGGAGTCACCCAGGCATCCCATGTAAACATTTCTGATATATGTATATATTACTTATGCAAATAGTAAAATGCACAAATACAAAAGGATAAAATAAAGATAAAATTAAAAAATTTTAAAAAATTCTTAATTTTAAAAGTCTTACTATAAGTATCACGGCTTTTGTGCTATCATTAGTGAATATTTCAAGACATATTACATACTTGTCCTTGATTAAAAGTAATAATTTCTAAATTTGTTGGCTGACTTCTGTAGACATATACTAGGAACAGGTAAAATGTCAATGCTGCAACTATTTTACTGCCTCTTGTGACTGCACTATTACCACTCTTCCCCTTCTACTGTTTCTTTACAGGAAACTTTTAAAGCCAGTTGTGTGTTCTGTGAGGATTAGTTTAGTTAAAACTAGGAATTATAAATCTGATTAATGGGGCACAGAAAAAACACAATATATTGCAAAAGGTCCACTGTGAACCCTTTTTGCATTGTGGCACTCCCACTGTTCCCCTAGCCTATTTCTGTACTCCATGAGATGTAATTTTCTGACGTGTGGCCCGAGGGAGTGCCAGTCAGACTGATGGTAATAAACTACATCTTCCATATGTGTATAGTCATATAAACTGTGTATATATGTGCTACCATAATGTTATATACCTAAAATATACAAAAAAGAAAATAACGAAGATGAAAATAAATATAAATAGAAGTTCTAAAAAAAAGTTCTATTGTTTTAGTCCCATTCTGATGGTAGAGACCACTGGTGTAGACCATGAGGCTAAACTTCAAGGGGCATAAATATTATACCTTATTCCCAAAAGTTATAGTTAGCAGACCAATTCAATGCAGGACTGTTAGGTAAGATACTAGAGAGAAAAAAAGCTATTTCTACAAAGATGTAGACTGTGGGAGGGGAGGCATCTGGGTGGCTCAGTTGTTGGGTATCTGCCTTGGGCTCAGGTCATGATCCTGGAGTCCTAGGATAGAGACTGCACATCGGGCACCCTTCTCAGTGGGAAGCCTGCTTCTCCCTCTCCCACTCTCCCTGCTTGTGTTCCCTCTCCTTCTGTCAAATAAATAAATAGATATATAGACAGATAATAAAGCAGACTGGATGTCTCTTTTTTCCTCAGATTTCTAAAGGTCATTATAAAGAGGGACTTTTAGAATCCAGATAGTTAAACCTCAAGAGACTGAAACCCTGAGCCCTCAGTTGGAACACAATTATATTTCAAATGAGTATCAGAGTCTTCAGAATTTTCTTGACTGAGTGAGGATCACTGCATGTAAATCAATAAATCAGATTCATCCTCTAACTCCAGAGAATTCTATCAACTGAGATTTGGCCCAGGAGGATTAGAGTAGAGACCTATTACTAAATGGAAAATGGTCTCTTGTAGACTCAAGCCAACAGATTCTTCTGCTGAAGAGACTGAATTTTACATTGAAGGTACTAGTAGGATATATATATTCAGGGATTAAAAAAAAAAAAAGCCCTTCCCACCCCACTCCCCCTTTATATGCTGATACTGTCTTCCATACAAAAGATGCAATAAAAACATGGTGGAAGTTCAGTAAGAAGACCGGACTAGCAATTCCCTTTCTTTTTTTTTCTTTAATTTTAAATTTTTTTTTTTTTAAGATTTTATTTATTTATTTGACAGAGAGATCACAAGCAGGCAGAGAGGCAGGCAGAGAGAGAGGAGGAAGCAGGCTCCCCGCTGAGCAGAGAGCCCGACGCGGGGCTCGATCCCAGGACACTGAGATCATAACCCGAGCCGAAGGCAGCGGCTTAACCCACCGAGCCACCCAGGCGCCCCAAATTTTAAATTTTTTATTAACATATATTATTAGCCCCAGGAGTACAGGTCTGTAACAATTCCCTTTCTTAATTTTTTGTTGTTTTTAACTTTTTCTTTCTTTCTTTCTTTTTTTTTTTTAAGCTTTTATTTATTTATTTGACAGAGAGAGAGATCACAAGCAGGCAGAGAGTCAGGCAGAGAGAGAGGGGGAAGCAGGCTCCCCACTGAGCAGAGAGCCTGATGTGGGGCTCGATCCCAGGACTCCAAGATCATGACCCGAGCCGAAGGCAGCGGCTCAATCCACTGAGCCACCCAGGCGTCCCTCTTTTTTTGTTTTTAAAGTAAACTCTACTCCCTACTTGGGGCTTGAACTTATGACTCCACGATCAAGAGTCTCATGCTCTACTGACTAAACCAGCCAGGCACCCCAGCAATTCCCTTTCTTGATAACAGTCTTATAAATAATTTTTTCTGTTTCCAGAAATGTGCACATTTCAAACAGTACAGAGTTAAGTTGTTCCCCCACCCCACGCAGTGATCTAAACAGGCTTAACGGTTAGTATTTTAATGAGTTGTCATTTCCTGTCTGATAAAGATTCTCACAGTATTTAACCACCAGTTTCCCTGGGGCCCAACCAATACTAGAGCTCTATTCATAGTGACTCAGAATGGATCTCAGACTCCAGGCCTGATTCAACAATGATAGATGGCCCTCCAAATGAAACTGTCTTTCCTCATAAGGTAGACTGCTCTGGAGAAGGGAGGAAGGGGGAATGTAGTTTATCATGTAATCTTTCTGAAGAAGCCAAAGGCCATTATACTGACTCATTAATATTTATAGCCTTCCCGTCCTCAGAGATTAGAGAGAGAAAAAAAGAGAGAAACAAATTGATACCTAATTAACCCAGGAATATGACAAGTAAATGAACTGGTGCTAACTGCAAATCAACTTATATTTAACCTAGTAAAAATGGGATCCCGTAATTCTGTATGACTGTAATGAAAGGGTTATTAATTTTCCCATGTAATTGAATGGAGAATCTGAATCTTTGAAGCTAATATTACAAGAGAAAATTGTTAACTGATGTATTCTACTTGCTTTTGGTTCTGAAATGTGGTAGCCCACCCAAACCAAATTCCTTTATATCTAAGGATCTTGGAAGAGTACCCCAACATAAAATAAAGTCAAAATGAAAGTTATGTGCTACACTAAAAAATCTAGGGCTTTTTCAGATATAAAATTTTGGGCTGACAATCTAAATTGTTAACAGTCTAAAATTCGTTATGATTCAACCTCAGGATTTGGAATTAAAACATCTTGAATTTCGTTCACATCTGTGTCTCTTTCAAAAGATTAAAACCTCTTTTGTACTCTAGTTAGTCCATTGTGTGCTCAGTGGTATTATAAACACATGACACCATCAGTTTTTTTAGCGGCTGGGCAGAAGGAAGACCACTGCTTTATCCAGAAACATCAGGTGTATTGTGCTACTGGCTCACAGCATATTTCCATCACAGGCGTCTTTCAAAAAAAAAGAATTTGCAATTGCCCTTGCTTTTGAACATTTAGAACTGTTTTCTATCAGAAGCAGAATGGAGGTAAAACCTCCTTATGATAATTAGTAGCTACTCTTTGAATTATGTGATCATTAAGGGACACTTTTGAAAACAAAACCTCAAACCAGAATGTAGACTTGAGCAGTAGGAGCTAAACAGGCATTTATGTCAATGAATGAGGCCAGAGCTAAAGGAGTGGTCTATAAGCACCAAGTAAAAGTGATTGGCTGCCAAAACAAAACCCTGTAAAAAAAATCAACTGATTTCAGTTCTAGAAAATGGCAAACTGGCAGTAGCTTTGTACAGTGACATATCTGTGGCTGGCTTGAAGACCACTGAGTTCTAAGGATGAAATCAGCAATAGAGAACCACAGCACCAACGTCAATAATAAAGAAGAGTTTGTAGAATTAAAAATTGAAGGTAAAACGGTATAAGAACTTACTGACCTTTAGTTATTCAAAGTGGCATAATGGTCAGTGGACTAAAAAAATGACATTACTGACTGGAATTCAATCTCAGAACAATATAACTATTCCAATATTAGGCAGAAAATCACTAGATGCAGTAGATAACTAAGAAAAAAGTCAGGATCCCTATCCTAATGAACTTAATCTAGACAGGTGATGAGAAAAAAAATGCATTTAAACCTACAGTACAAAGGCCAGTAGGTTCCTCCCTCAAAGTAACACCAGCAGTAACTAGTTACAGCTGCACAAAGTGAATACACTTGTGAACATGGAGTGGACAGAGAGAATTTCTGCTGACTCCTTATCAAATTCACACAGTAGCCATTTGACACCAGCGCTCTTGTCCAAATCTACAACTTCAAGTAGATTATCTCACTGCTTTCTATAGTACTGACTCAATTCCTCTTTTCTACTTCAAAAGATCTTGGAATATTTACTCTAGTTTTGAAGGAAGAAGTGGTTAAGGAAACAATCAATCCACTTAGGCTTTTGATCTTATTTCTTGGATCCTATCTCCAACTCTTGCATTTATATGAATTTAACTTCTGTGTGTTTCAGTTTCCTCATCTATATAGTGTTAGTACCTTATAGGTTTTGTTATACATATTCAATAAAAATATATGTAAAGCATCTGGCACCGTAGGTTCTTACTAAATGCTAATTTCCAACCCACATCCTACCCTTTTTTCATTTCTATTTTCCATCTCTAATTCTTTACTAGTCTTTCCCTCAGCCTAAAAATACTCAGAGGTCTCTCCTAATAATGAATGAATTCATGAATCGACAAATATTTATAGAACACGTACAATGTGTCAGGCATGACCCTGACCTGACTTTTCCTTTAACCAACAATTCTATGTAATACAATATAATTCAGTTTTAGTTTTCATCATTCTACAGAAATGTTCTAATTATGGTCAATAGTAACTTCCTAATACAATGACAATTTCTCATACAGTCCAGCTCCAGAGTTCCTGCTTATCCTTAGCTATGTTGCCTCCCAATATCTATAACAAAAATATAGAATAGGTAAGTGTCAAAAGAGAATATAACAAATTACAGGAAAAGGACATGAAAAGGAAGTACTTTCCACCTAAATTACAGAAGATTGTGTTAAAGTCTGTATATAACTGAGTCTCCACAGTTGCAGTGTTAAAACTTAATATATCCTTTTTCAGTTAATACAAGTATTTGTATTCTACACCTCCATTACCTTTTCTGATTATTTTATAGTGATCAAAGTTAAAGAGAATCAACTGTGTTAACCATTTTATATTTTAAAATGAAAGAATAGATTTGGGGCGCCTGGATGACTCAGTGGGTTAAAGACTCTGCCTTGGGCTCGGGTTGTGATCCCAGGGTCCTGGGATCGGCCCGCATCGGGCTCTCTGCTCTGCGGGGAGCCTGCTTCCCCGTCCCCGTCCCCTGCCTACCTCTCTGCCTACTGGTGATCTCTGTCTGTCAAATAAATAAATAAAATCTTAAAAAAAAAAAAAAAAAAGAAAGAAAGAAAGAAAGAAAGAATAGATTTTCTTTCTGTAGAAGAAAAAGTTCAGACTAACATAGCTCATTCCGACCACTTGTTACAAAGTAAGGAACAAGAAACATTGTTAAGATTCAAGAACTTAATTACTCACTGGTTAAAATGATCTATCTTGCCACAGGCAAGTCCGACTCTGAGGTCAAACTTCAAGTTAACTCAGAAATAGGAGACAGCAAAGAGCATGGAACATTCTGTATCTGGTAAAAAGTCCCTGCTCCAGCCAACCCCCCCCCCCCAAATTCAATGATTGAGTTACTTTCCTGTGTGGTAAAACTAGGGACTTTGTCTTCCAATAAGACCCTGGCAACCTGACAATGAGCCAATGTTCTGCATATGGTTTGTTACGAGTCATAAGCTTAATGTTATTTTCTGGGAATTCTTATCCTCTATTTGGTGAGAATACTGGAACATGTCATTTTAATCATGATTTTAATGTTAGACTTGGTCATGCTCTTTAAGAAATATGTCCAGGTCTCTCTCATTGGAGAAAGTCTAAAATTAAATAAAAATTAATTTAAAATCTTATTTAAAAAAATATAATGCCTTTGAGGTGCTGAAGTTCTCTCTTTCTTTGGGTCTGTCCCCTTGACTTATTTCAACCTAAGACACCAAAGAGCGAAAAACTCTATTATGCCTAATCTTTTTTTCAGAATCTTTCCTCTGTCCCCTGCCAAACTTACCATAAACCAAAAGGCTTTTTCTCAAGGCTATTATCTGTATTCTAACATCTCTCAGAATATAAAACTGATTCATTATATCTGTTCAGATTTCCATATATAACTAGACAAACACTTTGATTTAGGAAAAGATAATAGAGATACCTTTCCCTAAACCTAATGAAACTAGCGACCTTTCCAGAACTATCCAAGAAATAAATCTAATTACTATTTCTAGTTGAGGGAAGGTAACTATTTACTCATAAAATTACAGTATATTTTGAAGGTAGGGCTTATATTCTCTCTGGGACCTTAGGACTGTCATAGAATGACATTCTGTACTAAAAATACCAAAGGCCAAGGGTATACTTAGGGTATCATATTTAGCAGGGCCACTCCCTACTTACATTAAGACCAGAAGTCCTTTGGAAAGGAGTATTTCCTTTAGTCATCCGTATAGCAGACATACCTCGGTAAAATTAATACTAAACCACAGCACCAGAGATGTAATGGTCAACACTAACTCACTACCAGGTACGGTGTGATGGTGGTGGGCAGTTGGCCTGGCAGACCACCGGCATACCCATGGTGAGAATCTGCCCGAATCTGGTCCTAGATAAAATTATCTTATCAATACTAAGTTATCAAAACAGGAGTCTGCTGGGGATACTCTCTCTCCCTTTCCCTCTGGTGATTCCCTCCCTCTCCTCTGCTTGCTCTCTCTCATTAAATAAATAAATGTATCTAAAAAAGAAAGAAAGAAAGAAAGAAAAGAAACGTATTGTTTGAAAAAAGAGCAAATAGGGACACATGGGTGGCTCAGTCAGTTAAGTGTCTGCCTTTGGCTCAGGTCATGATCATGATCCCAGGGTCCTCAGATAAAGCCCAGCATCCAGCTCCCTGCTCAGGGGAAAGCTGCTTCTCCCTCTCCAACTCCCCCGCTTGTGTTCCCTCTCTCACTGTCCCTCTCTGTGTCAAATAAATAAAATCTTT
This sequence comes from Enhydra lutris kenyoni, assembly GCF_002288905.1. Taxonomy (NCBI): domain Eukaryota; kingdom Metazoa; phylum Chordata; class Mammalia; order Carnivora; family Mustelidae; genus Enhydra; species Enhydra lutris. The sequence continues at coordinate 13,220,567 of NW_019154110.1, forward strand.
AAAAAAAAAAGAAAAGAAAAAAGAGCAAACAGAAGTGGATGCAGAGAGAAGCTAAATAACTGGTCTGGGGCAGAGTTCATACTCAAATCTCAATTTCTTTTGTTCAAAGGCTGTACTCTCTTCATATTCTACTCCCTAGCTCTCCTTTACTATTGGGGTTCATTTTTCATTCTTCCTTTTTTAGTATCTCATCATTTTAAATTTCAATTGTTGCTGACTTTTTGGTCTTGTCTTTTGATTTTTTTCACTACAATGGTAATTCACCACTCCCTTAATTGTGGGTATATAGTTTTTAATATCCTTCAAAAGGCTGTATTCCAAACTTTACTAGTTTAGTTTGATCAACTGCTAAACCATTTACAGTTTAATAGTGTAATGAGACAACAATCAAAGGATAATGTTATTACAGCAAACTACAGGCACTATTTTCAGTTCAACTCAACAATGGGTCTAGGGAATCAATTTAACTATTCTTCTCTTTTCTGAAATAGATTGCTAAACTATTATGATATGTAAAAATAAATTTATGTCTACTAAAAATTCATTCTCCTTGTTTAACTTAATTTTCAGTCTAGGCTTAGTGAGTCTATTTATTAATTATCATTTGAACACTTGTATTTATTTATTTATTTTTAAGATTTTATCTATTTATTTGGCAGAGATCACAAGTAGGCAGAGAAGCAGGTGGGGCGGGGAGAGGGGGGAAGCAGGCTCCCTGTGGAGCAGAGAGCCCGATGCGGGGGCTCAATCCCAGGACTCTGGGATCATGACCTGAGCCGAAGGCAGAGGCTTAACCCACTGAGCCACCCAGGCGCCCCTGAACACTTGTATTTAAAAGCATTTCCTACTTCAAAATACAGGAAAACAAATCATGTCAAGCTCAACTGGAGAATATGATTAAAAGATAATGTTATTCCTGACAAATATGAAAAATATACTCACTGGTGTCTGGTAATAAAGAATTATTATCATCTGCTAAATCTGATTATTTATACTGTTTAATACACTGTCTAGAAAAGAAATTGATGAGGTAATCCCTGTAGATAGCACTGGGGAAAAGATGCGGATATCAGGACATTCCAGTATCTATCTCCTGAAAACAATTTAAAAAATAAGACACCACCCATTTAATTCAATAAAAATTAGATTATAGCAGGTCTTGAATATCTCAGAATGACTTTATGCAAAACCATCTTTAAGAAGGAAGAATCAGGGGCCCCTGAGTAGGCTCATTTGGTTGAGTGTCTGCCTTTGGCTCAGGTCATGATCCCAAAATCCTGGGATTGAGCCCCACATCTGGCTCCCTGCTCAGTGGGGAGTCTGCTTCTCCCTCTGCCCCTAATCTCACACATGCTCTCTCTCTCTCAAAAAATAAAATCTTAAAAGAAAGAAGGAAGAATCATTGGGGCACCTGGCCAGTTTAGTTGGGGGAGCATACAACTCTTGATCTTGGGGTTATGAGTTTAAGTCCCATGTTGGGTATAGAGATTACTTAAAAATAAAATCTTAAAAAAAAAAAAAAAAAAGAATTAATCATTGGATTTTTTTGAAAGGGTGTGCTAGATGAGATAACAAAGGGAAGAAACTACTGTTTTTGAAAACTGTTAAGAAATTCTAACCTTAAAATGTTGGCCTAAGATTATAAAAACTCTTTTATTTCTATCTACTGTAGATAAGTAATATAACTTTTCAGAAACTCCAAAGGCTGGGGAAACAGAAGATTCTGGGCTGTGAAATGATATGCTAATTTTTATTAGCCAGAGCTTTATTTGGACATCATGTGTTCATTATATTCACTAGATACTTATCAAGCACCTGTTAGATGTCAATCAAGAAGCCAGGTGCTACAGAGACAATAGTGAACAAAACTAGGCATGGCCTTGGCCAAAAAGAAGCTAACAGGTTAGTGAAAGTAGTTAGCAGAAAGATAATAATCATATACCTTCAAATATAAATGTAAAACACAACTGTCAATGCATGCAGTACATGTTGTTGTGAACAAACGTCCCTATTTTCTAGGGAAAAGAGGATATCTGATTTAGTCAGGGAAGGCATTTTGTTTTGTTTTTTAAAGATTTTATTTATTTATTTGACAGACAGAGATCACAAGCAGGCAGAGAGTCAGGCAGAGAGAGAGGAGGAAGCAGGCTCCCCGCCGAGCAAAGAGCCCAATGCGTGACTCAATCCCAGGACCCTGAGATTATGACCTGAGCAGAAGGCAGAGGCTCTAACCCACTGAGCCACCCAGGCATCCCGGGAAGCATTTTGTTAATGTAATAGTTGAAATCTAAAGAATATTATCTAGGGTCGCCTGGGTGGCTCAGTTGGTTAAGTGTCCAACTCTTAATCTCAGATCAGGGCTTGAACTCATGACCCTTGATTTCAGGGTTGTGAGTTCAAGCCCTGCATTGGGCTCCGTGCTGGGAATGGAACCTACTTAGAATGAATGAATGAATGACATTATTTAGGTCAATGGTTCTCAGTGAGGTCGGTGGTGGTAGTGAAGGTATATGTGCATTAGGACATTTGGTAATGTCTGCAGACATTTCTGATTATCATGGCTGGGAGATACTACTAATATCTAGTGAGTAAGAGGACAGGTTGCAGTTAAATATCTTACAATGCACAGGACAGTCCCCATAACAAAGAATTAGTTGGCCTAAAATGTCAAAAGTACAAAGGTTAAGAAACCCTGAACTGGAGTGCTTGAGTGGTTCAGTTGGTTAAGCATCTGCCTTTGGCTCAGGTCATAATCTCAGGGTCCTGGGATTGAGCTGGCATTGGGCTCCCTGCTCAGCAGGGAGTCTGCTTCTTCTTCTCCCTCACCCCTCCCCCTGCTCGTGCTCTCTCTCAAATAAATAAAATCTTGAAAAAAAAAAAAGAAAGAAAGAAAGAAAGAAAGAAAGAAAGAAAAGAAACCCTGAACTAAGCAAAGGAAAAACCACAAGCAAGTAAAGACCACTGATGGGAGACTCAAGAAAGGGAAATTATAGGGGATACATCATGCAAGGCTCTCTAGACCATGTTCAGGAGTTTTAGCTTTATCTAAGAAGGAAAAAATAATTTAAGGGTTTCAAGAAGATGAGGAGCTCGGGGGTAAGGACAGTGGTCATGACATGCTCACATTAATACTTTTAAAGGTTACTAACTGCAGTATGGAGAACAGATGGGAAAGGAACGTAACTTGATGTGGGTAGAAATGATAGGTAGGTGCCTAAATTAACTTTTTAGAAATTCCAAAGGATGGTGACACAGAAGGCAGTAGTGGTGAATATGTATAAATTGCTGAAAAACTTACCCCTCCCCTTTTCTAAGATTAATTACTTTATTTTACAAAGAGAGAGAGAGAACGCCCGCATGCAAGCATGCATGCAATTGGGGGGAAAGGTGCAGATGGAGAGAATCTTCAAGCAGACTCCCCGCTGAGCACGGAGTCCACTGAGAGGCTCCACCGCATGTCCCAGGAGATCATGACCTGAACTGAAACCAAGAGTGAGATGCCCGACTGAGTCACCAGGCACCCTGAAAAACTTCCTTTTATAAGTGTTCAGCATAGGAACAGGAGAAGAGAACGTACAGTGTTATATCCACAGTCACCGCTGTAACTTGTGGGTTTGTACAGTGGTCACCTCTAGGTCCTTCGGAATTCTAGAGATGGAATAATAACTCTAAAAACAGATGAAATGTCTTCTTTGTGTTTAGAAAATAAGGAACAAGAATATTTCTTTCTGAATGTGATGTATGTTGACTTGTAAACCAATTTATTTGTAAGGATCCAAAGAATAAAAAACTGGAATAATTAAATTCTAATGGACAAGCTATAATCCACATTTATAATCAGAAGCTTAGGAGGTAATAAAACCAATAATTGGCCTCACTGAGTTCATTCTCAAGAACACGTTTTTCATAAATTATTACATTAAAACCATAATAGAAAATATTAAATACTATTTTATTATAAAACATATATAAAAGAGTATAAATATATAATGTATGGTTTAAAGAATAATAAAATTAGGGGAACCTGGGTGGCTCAGCCTGTAGAGCATGTGACTCGATCTCAGGGTTCTGAAATAGAGCCCCACATCAGGATCCCTGCTTGGTGGAAAGTCTGCTTCTCCCTCTCCCTCTGCTGCTCCCCCTGCTTGTGCTCTCTTGCTCATGCTCTCTCAAATAAATACACTAAATCTTAAAAAAAAAAAAATAATAAGACTAATACTCATGAACTTACCTCCAAATGGCAATTTTTTTAAAACAGCAAAAATTCTTCTAAGCGTTTTGTTTTATAAATGGCTTTTAAGAAGGTACACTAGGGGTACCTTCTACCATCAGGCAATGAAGCTTTTTTTAATTTTTAATTTTTTTAGTTTTAAGTAATCCCTATACCTAACGTGCAGCTCGAACTCACAACCCCAACATCAAGAGTCACATGCTCTACAGACTGAGGCAGTCAGGAACCCTTGGGCGTTAAATTATTAGATGAAAAGAAAAGCTTTCACCTGTAAACACTGAATAAAAAACAAAAATGCATAAAAAAGTTTCATTATCTGAAAGTATTCCCATTCTAGTTGTTAATTAACTTGATTAACCCGACAAAGAGGCGCTCCTGGGTGGCTCAGTGGGTTGGGGCTCTGCCTTTGGTTTGGGTTGTGGTCTCGGGGTCCTGGAATCAAGTCCCGCATCTGGCTCTCTGCTCAGCAGGGAGCCTGCCTCCCCACCCCTCTCTCTCTGCCTGCCTCTCTGACTACTTGTGATATCTGTCAAATAAATAAATAAAATCTTTAAAAAAACACAACCCAACAGAGTCTTTCTTTACTATTTTATCAAAGTCCACTCCACAAATTTGTGACATTATCATTTGAAGCACAAGTTAAAACTGATCTTACTTCTATAAACACAAAAATAAAAGCTATGGAAAGTCTAGCCTTTTAAAATGGCCCGATTTTTCTCTAGTGAAGTAACAGGTTCATAAGTGACATATTTTGTAATATTATATACCATCTTATCATGACTTCTTTAATGAAATATTAATATTTTATGTAAGATTTGTATTTAAATTAAATGCAACTGTGCATCTGACAACCAATTTTAGCGAAAATCACAACATTGTACTAAAGCACCATTAAACTGTAATAATACACAGATGTCTTTTACGTGAAGAGAATTTATTTCTTTGGTGGATCAACAGTCTCAAACTCCAAAGCTTTTAAAATTTTTTTAATTTTTTTATTTTTTTAAGATTTTATTTATTTATTTGACAAACAGAGATCATAAGCAGGCAGAGAGGGAGAGAGGAGGAAGCAGGCTTGCCACCAAGCAGAGAGCCCGATCCCAGGACCCTGAGATCATGACCTGAGCCAAAGGCAGAGGCTTTAATCCACTGAGCCACCCAGGCGCCCCCCCAAAGCTTTTTTTAAATCAAGAATTATATGACTTTAAAATTAAAATTCAATTAAAAATCTAAAATCAAATAAGGATTATCTGAACTTCACCTTTCTCAGCTGTAGGGTAAGAAAGTCTTCAATTTAACTAATAACAGGGCAAAAGATTTTTCCTTCTCAAAAAATAAAAAGGTATTAGAAAAATTCTGTCCCAATAAAATCTTTTATACTTTTTTTCTATTTGAACAGTGATGACATTAATATTAATCCCAAAGAATTACTCACCCAATGAAAGCCACCATCTGCTCCACTATGTGTTTGCTGAATGTTATTATAACGAAGATTTTCTGTAGAGAAAATACCAGTTAAAATAAGTATTTCTGTTATCAGAAAAAAAAAAACCCTCAATATAAATTCATAATTCTGGAAGGGTTTAAAGAGGCGAGCTGCTGCCCCAATTACAATTTTTTAAAGTTCTTTAAAAAAAAAATACTAAAAACACCACTTGCCTAACAAATGCTACCTACTTTGTATTTTAAAGATGTTTTTCCTTAAGCACAGCTCTAGTCTTACAGGATACGTGACCATGTCTGAGGGAAAAATGTGAGTCATGAAACCCAAGGCTGAGTGAACATTCCACATGTATGTGTATTTTAGAATGGAGCACACAAACTGAAGTCATGGGTTCCCATATAGCCCCCACTACTGAAATTAAAGCTGATCAGCCTAAGGACATGGGTCTGGACTAAATCTAATCCAGAGGATCCTGAAAAGCTTGTACATCCTTTATAGAAAGTTTGTTGAAGTTAACATTAAAGTTCCATTCTTAGATCCTGGGTGATCTTGGACTTTTAGACTTACTGTACAAGCAAAAACATTAAGAGGTTATTGAGAATCTTTATCAGACCTGGATCATTTTCAGTCTGGTGTTACTGAGGTAGTCTCCATTAATTAAAGATGTTGGTACCTTACCTTTTAAATAAAGATGGCTTTAGTGCTAAAAGGTAGCAAATATCTTCAACTCAGTTGAAAATGTTCAAAATAATATAAGGCATTCTTACGGATTTTCAGGGAACATGAAATGGAAAGGACACTTCTTCAATGTCCTGAATAATTTTTTTTTTTTTTTAAAGATTTTACTTATTTGAGAGAGAGAGAGAGAGAGAACAGGAGTGGGCAGAGGGAGAGGGAGAAACAGAATTCCCGCCCTGAGCAGGCAGTCCTATGCAGGACCCAATCCCAAGATCCTGAGACCATGACCAGAGCCAAAGCAGATGCTCAAATGACTGAGCCACCCAGCCACCCTGTGCCCTGAAGAAATTTACAAATCTTTTTCTTTTCTTTTTTTAAAAAATATTTTATTTATCTATATGACAGAGAGAGAGAGCACACACAAGCAAGGGGAGCAGCAGGCAGAGGGAGAAGGAGAAGCAGGTTCCTCACTTAGCAGGGAGCCTGCTTCCTCCTCTCTCTCTGCCTGCCTCTCTGCCTACTTGTGATCTCTGTCCAATAAATAAATAAAACCTTAAAAAGAAAGAGAACTATACATGACATTAGTAGTAAAAATGTATTCTACGAGTTCAGAGAAAGGAAATGTCATATATAAGTATGAATAATTAGAGATTCAAGGTGATATTAAAGTTTAGCTCTAAAGGACTGATAATAACTCTCTTATCAAATATGAGTAATTCTAGATTCTCTCCAAATTTCTGATGATGCCTGCTGACATTTTTGTTATTGTTTGTCAAATAATAACTTGAGCCTATGCAACCAAAAGGGAGGGAAGAGAAATAAATGATAGACTTCTTTTTACCTACCCATCATGAATCTCAGAAAAGTAGCTAAATTAGACTAAAACATATTATTTCAGATATTAGACTAATAAGGCAATGACATTTTCTTAAGAAATGTCCTAGCGTTAACAGAGATATTGGCAGCCGCATAGCTGGATCTATGTAAGGAAGTAAGACTAAAAAGAAAAGTTTCAGTCTTTTTTGGTATTTGTTTATGGGTTTTGTTTTTTTAAATTTTATTTATTTATTTTAGAGAGAGAGCTGGGGGAGCAGTAGAAGCAGGACAAACAGATTCTGTGCTGAGTGTGGAGCCTGAACTGGGGCTCAACCCCACGACCCTGAGATTATGACTTGAGCCAAGAGTCAATTAAGCCACCCAGGTGTCCCCGTTTATGTATCTATTGATTTTAAAAAGATACTACCTATCTCATGAAAAAAGCAAGCACATGTCAAAAAGAGCTACAAGATGGATGATGATTTCATAACAGTGTTATATAAATGGTGTATAAAGATTATGAAACTAACAAGACAATTATTACAGATCATTTAGGGAGAAAAAGTATTACTATATGGGGGTCCTTCTAGTTTCCATAAAAGCCAGTTATTGGAGCTATAAATCTTTCACTAAGAATTAGAGCTAAGAGTTTTGCCTCTCAGTGATTTCACCACCATGAGTTTTCCCTACCATCATTTCCTAACATTGAAAATAAGCCAATGCCCAGATAATTGCATAATTCCATTGCCTGAAAACAAAACAAGACTTTCTTTTTATATGTAACAGCTGAAAATTCACTGTGCTGGGCAAGACACAAATGTGCCAGATATTTAAGAACTTATGTCTCATCTCATTCAGGCTAGAGGTTTGAGTGGGGATTCTACCAAATAAACAAAAACATCGATCACCAAACAGCCCACTTAACCATGTGTGCAGAGGAAAGGGTTGAGTGGGGGTGGGGGGAGATATGGGTGCAGGGAACTAACAGTGCCAGAATGAACAAAGAAGAAACTATCTATAAAAGAAAGTCCTTTGATGGAACAAAAAATCTTAAATTCATTTATGAAAAATTTACTGGATGAGGCAGGGTGCCTGGGTGGCTCAGTCAGTTGAGCATCTAACTCTCAGTTTTGGCTGGGATCATGATCTCAGGATTGTGGGATCAAGCACTGTGTGGGGCCCTGCACTCAGCACGAAGTCTGCTTGAGATTCTCTCTTCCCTTCTCCCTCTTCTCCTTCCCCAGCTCACACTTGCTCTCTCTTTCAAAAAAATAAAATCTTAAAAAACAAAAACAAAAACAAAAAAAAACACCCAAATTTACTGAGTGGGGCACCTTGGTTGGCTCAGCTGGTAGAGCATGTGACTCTTGATCTCAGGGCTGTGAGTTTGAGACCCATGTTGAATGTACAGATCACTTAAATTTACTGAATGTCTACTACATGCCAGATGATATTCTAGGCACTTAGAATACTCAGTGAGTCAAAGACTAAATTCTCCACGTTCATGGAGCTTATATTTCTGTGTATGTGTCTGTGGTGGAAAGATAAAGAGGCAATAAAAAATATACATGGTATATAAGTTATAGGATTATGTAAAGTACTGAGTATAAATGTACTGAGTTTGGAAATCCCAATCTAACATTATTAGGTGGGCTAATTTGAAATTTTTAGGGGAGGTTTAACAAATAGCAAGATATGAATAAAAATAGTATTTTGGCTGTTTACTTTAGGCTGGAAAAAAAAAAGGGAAAAGAACCAGAAGATGGGTTTACTATTAGATGACAGAAAAATCTGTGTGTGGTTTCCTTCTGATTACTTCAGAAATAGTTAAAATATTTATATTATGCACTACGATTGCCTACCCAAAGAATGAGAAATGTTTGTCACCCTGAGCTACATCTAGATGTACATCAAGTGACATGCCTTTAGAAACTATGTCTCCATGGTAAAATGGAACACAGAAAACATATCCCATGGTCTCAGTTTAATGAAGGAATGCGGATTCTCTGCTTTCAGAAACAGAAAGATTTTGGCTTTCTTTTTTTTTGTTCCACACAGATACAGGGTATAGCTTTGAATTTATAGAGTTTGGTTTCAATTCCAGGGCTTTAGCCATGTGTTTTATCTTCTCTAACACTCAATTCCCATACGTATGAAATATGGATAATAACTATCTCAAGCGATTGTTCTGAGATGACCAATGCACACTGCCTGGCACAGGTCCTGATAAACAGCAGGCTTTAAACAGTTCAGTTTCCTTAATCACATAAATAATTTATAGTTTAGAAGGCAACGCAAAAAAATGGAAAGAACACTGAACTTGAAGCCAGAAGACATGGGTTCAAATTCCAGCTGTTACTTACTTTACTTATTAACCTTCTAAGTGTGACAATTATAAAACAGAGTAGTCCTTTTTCTATCCGAGGATTATAATAAAATCAACTCACAAACACTAAGTGCTTTAAAATGTGAAGTACCATATAAAAAACTTAAACATTATCATAACTTGAGGGGCGCCTGGGAGGCTCAGTGGGTTAAAGCCTCTGCCTTCAGCTCAGGTCATGATCTCAGGGTCCTGGGATCAAGACCCGCCTCGGGCGCTCTGCTCAGCAAGGAGCCTGCTTCCTCCTCTCTCTCTGCCTGCCTCTCTGCCTACTTGTGGTCTCTGTCAAATAAATAAATAAATAAAATCTTTAAAAAAAAAAAACCCCTCTATCTTTAAAAAATATTATCATAACTTGAAAAAAACTGAGAATGTTTAAAAAATACACTATTTTTAATATTCTGTAATGAAAAATCTGATAAGTTGCATGACCTATCACTACAGAATACTCCTAGCATAATAAATTTTACTAAATTCATACAGAAAGTTACTACACAAAGCTGGGTACATAAAGCTTATGGATTCTCAGAGAAGTTGCTATTATAAAGGGAATTAAAATAATCTGTTATTGTTTCTTAGATATTAATACTTTCAAGGGAAAATTTTTTACTTTTAAAAAACAAAATATTAGCTGCCTTCTTCCCCAGAAAGAACTGAAAAGATCAAAGAAAAAAATTATCTTCTGTTATACTGCAAAATAATCTACTACTCCCATAGTATTTTATTGTTTGAAAAATCCTAATATGGTATTATAATGTTTACCAAAGTGAATAGCATTCCAACATTAAAAAACTAATTTCATTGAACAATATACTTAATATAAGTGAGAGAAAATATACCTTGAAGGAGTAATGCCCTTGGAATACTGAGTGATTATCATGGAGCTCACTAAACTCATCCTAAGCTCATGAGTTTAGGCTCACAAAACTCATCCCAAATGCCAATGTAACATTAGAAACTGGGCATGTAAAAGCAGCTCAAGTTTTCCTGTCTCATTTTTCCCTAAGAACTAAAGGTAGAGAGGTGTTAAGAAGAAATCTGGGACAAAGGGCTTTTAATTTTGAAGAAATCATACCAGGGCAGATATTACTCACTGCTCTTGCCTTTCATTTGATGAATGCCTCTGTGTTGCAAACCTCACTGGTTAAGAAATTCTATTCAGGTTAATTTTGTTTTCTTCTAGTGAGATTTGCCCTTTTAAAAGGAAACAATTCGTATCACAGTCCTAGAAACACCTATTCATTTCCCTTCATTCTCTCTCCTCTATTCATATATATACATACCTCTATCCTAGGGCTTTTGTTAAGACTGGCTTTGAACAATAGCAGATTCTCACTTCTCTAACCACAACCCACAGCTCTTCACCTCTTCAGACACCCCTTTCTTCCCCATTCTCTCCCACACTAACATCTGGCTGGTTTTCTGTAAAGGACATTGATGCCTTGAGAGGAAGTATTATTCGGGGGTATGAAAGAAAAGTAGAATTAGTGAAAGGCCATTTTCTCTCAGCTCATGATCAGTAAAAATGTGAAATTTTTAGACTATGTATGTGAAAATGACATGCATTTTCCTATACAGAAACACTATTTTTGGTTGGTAATAGTCTTGGATGAACAGTTTCACAAGGCAAAAAGTGAAATAAAGAAAGACAGGAAAGGAGGGAGGAAAAAGAAGGAAAGAAAGAAAACAAGAAGAAAAGTCTTAAAGGGTCACAATTTTCCAATAGGCACAGGAAAAATTTGTACCAAATTCACTAACTTCCAAATGACATGGTTAAATACCACAGTAAGTTACCAACCAAAAGAAGCAAAACCAAAATATTAACAATTCATACTGGAATGAGCAAAGAATTAAGTTTTAATGCCTTTTAATGGGCTCATCATCATTAGGCAATGAATCAAAGGGTATAATTACCTGGATATGCATCTTAATTATTGCTTTTCCAATCAGAGTTGCACCAAAGAAAGTCCAAAAAGGTACAAGAAAGTGTCCACATGTTATTCCAGCCAGATCAAATAGAGGATTTGGAATCTATTTAAGAAAAAAAGTTAAAATATATAATCCAAGGAACAGATTAATCTTACGACTTACAGGTATGGGGAATCATGCTTTAAGCCTTGCTTTCACTGCAAAGACAAGTATAGGTTCCCTCATCACTAGGCTGTTCAGAAGGTTAGGCAAGTATTCTAATGTTTCTGTAAGTTGGGTCTCATATTCATTTCAGGCTGCTGTTCAAAGCAAACCCAGCTGTCCTTTTGCTTTTATTATTTATAGCTAACACCCCATATATTTTTTTCTTTTAATCACATTAGAATTGGATAAAACCAAAGGACCTGCAGGAATTTAATACCTTTCAGCACATTGCCATTTGGTAGCTCTGTCTAAGGTGAGGTATAAATGAAGAAAAAGCTTATTTCAGTAGTTACTAGGGCTCTAAAATCTTCAGCTTGAAATAAGAATATTCTCTAGAAAGTACTCACATCTTTACAGCAAACATTCTTGTAAAAGTCACAAATACATTTATGTGGAAATGTGCTTTTATTCCTCAACATAAAAATTCATAATTTGTACATTGCACATACAAACCTCATCATTTGTATGACAGCCCAAGGCTGTGGGACTGTGTAATATATTTTAAAAAGAAAATCAAGTGTGGAAATATGAGCACATAGATTCAGATGTTTTGAATACTCAGTCCCAGACAAAGAAATGATTCAAAACAAATACCTTTTCCAAACATTCCCACATTTCAAGAATGCTGAAATACAATTTCACGTAAAAATGCAAAGAAACCACAAGCTGCTTTTGAGCACTTCATCTATTTTTCTCCCATAGAAGCACTCTGTCCTTGTGGCGGTTGGCAGAACCATTCAGAAGTCAATTAATTTATATAATTTCATTTTTGAAATTTCAAAGAAAAGCCTAGTTGTTTAAAAGATATTTGTCACATATGTTCTTTTAAAAATAAGTCCATGACTAAATTAGAATTCAAATATTCTTTTGTTCATAACACTTGGATTCAATAACTCAGTTTTGTTTTTCTCAACCAAATTCAAATGTTTTATGCAATTTCATGTCTTATAATCATGTTACTAACAATACCATTTGTACAACTTTACATCAATCATTTCTTATACTTTCTCATGTGACCTTCATAACTCCATGGATTATAATTTTAATTGTTTTGCTATATTATCAGGCTCTACCTCATGTTGAAATAGAAATTAATCTAAAGTATACAAGAGGTAAAGCAGAGAAGATTAAAAATTAGAATTTGCTAAACATGTTGGACACCTCAGCGTATGCTATATACCCTCAGAAGAGCATATATAATCAGTGAATTTATTGTTTCATGTGCATGTTATTAATTCTTGTTTTTCAACTCCTGGCTAAATACACAGAAAGGAAGACTGGGATTAAATGAACTAAGTAGCTTTGAAATTTTCCCTCAACTAGGAGTTTTATTTATCTTAGTTCGAATGTTAACAAAATAATTAATAAACTTAAATGAAGTATATATGCTTTCAACACTTTAAGTATCAAAAATTTTCTAGAAAAAAGTTCCTAGAAGGCCAGACTGATCTATCAATTTGACTATTCCTAGTCAAATATAAAGAAGACTGACTTGTATAGAAAGTGGATTTTCAGAAGGGAGGACACATGGATAGATGAGTACCAAAGAATACATACTATTTTGTTTTAATAAACTGAAGGTACTCTGTGTTTTCCCCACAAATAATGAAAGCTAATTTTTCTTGAATGCTTTGACTTGTTCAGTACTTTTCTAAAATTTCTACATTGTCAACTTATTACATTGTCAATTATTTAATCTCAAAATAATGCTATATGGTACCATTACACTCACTTTACAGAAAAGTGAGACAGACAGGTTTGACAATTTATTCAGGATAGCAGGATTTCAGCAGCAGAGCAGGATTTCAACTCAGGCAATACGGCTGTCATGCTTGTTCACTTAGCCTCTAAAGTAAGGACATTATTATCCATTAGGCCTCTCAGCTTAATCCCATTCTGTTGACTTCCACGGCACTTTCTACTTATCCTTGTATTTCAACGGTCTTCCTCACTGGACTTCAGCATCCTTGAGAAAAGGGAGTATCTTTCATCTCTTTATGCCTAACACTCAGTGACTGAATCAAAGCTGATGAATAACAATAAAAAATGGAGGAACATTTTATGTTCTAAGCACTGTGTTAGTTCACACACATTTTCTTAAATCCTCACATCAGCCTTTACAATGAGTGTCTTATTGCCCCATTTTAAAAATTAGAAAATCAGGGTTCAAAGAGAGTAACCTGACTAGGTTATGTAGTTAATAAGAGGCAAAACTGGTTTAGGAATGCCGAAACCAATTCTCTTTCTACTATATCACACTACAAATAATCTTAACTTATAAATTGCTCAAATAGTTGAGGTCAATATTATGATAAAATATTAAACATTAAAAAGAAAACTTAGAATACAAAAATTTCTAAAATTGCCAGGGTCAAAGGCACATGTATATTTTACAGTATATCTAAAATGTTCACATCCATTAGAAATTTTGGCACCAATTGTCTTCTTTTCTGGCCATTTGCTTTGCTAAGGCAGGAGTACTCAAAGATTTATTCATATCCTAGTACATAATGGATAAAGGAGTTGTGTGTCAGTAGACAATAATTTTGTGAATTATACTTACAGTTGCAGTTTTCATCATATCAACTACATGCACCTAGTTATACTGGCGAAATCCACCACTGAAGTGCCAAAAATTGTGCACAGGCTACCAAAGAAAACTCTGTTCAAAATGTTCCATTTCAAATATAACTGTTTCTATTATGTTAGAAAAGGACCAGGATAAAAACCAACTCATGAAGAAATGTCAATTTTACAAATCTGCAATTTGAGACATTAACTACATTTTTGACGTAAGTGGCTTCTTAGTTCACTGCAGCCAAAGATGCACTTAACTTTGCCCGAGAGGTTTGATTACTTTGATAATTGTAAATATCCCTTGCGACAGGTTTCATATGAATTCTTCCTTATAATTAATGCTTGAAACTCTGGAAAAAGCCTACCTATCTATAACTCTGGAAGGAATGAAGTCATCTTATTTGGTTAAATGCACGTCATTTTATAAGTTCTTCATGGAAAGGACGAATTTTATCTTTCTTTTTTTAAATTTTTTTTATTCTTACTGAAACAAGCTATTTAGGTCCAAAGTCATCAATGGCAAGATGAAATGTTTAAAAAGTCAGTAAACAAGGTATGAACCTATCCAACAGAAACAGCTCATTTGATGAGTAAGATGAATGATTAATAAAGTTACATACTCATTAAAAGTGATAACATTTTTGTTCACTCAAGTGTGTTATCTTTATTTTTCTAAGTGTGCTATCTTTAAAAACAAATTGGATCAAAATATGAATCTACCATTTATTAGAATCTCTCACTTTTAATACAATTCACTTACTGAAGCACAGGCCAAAATTCCAAAAAATCCAACTTTCTGTACTAGGTTTTGAACTGCCAGTTTAGCCCGGGAAGCAAAGTCCTGTATAAAAGGAGGATAATCAAAACATTAATGAAAAGTATAAGAAAGAATGAAAGATGGCTCTTTATAGAGTTTATAATATTAAATATCTCACAACCCGATTCACTTATTCATTGCTTTTGACGAATGATTAAAAAAAAATCACAAAAGGTTGCACGAGAAAATACGCAAATATAATTTTTTTTTTTAAAGATTTTATTTATTTATTTGACACAGAGAGAGAGACCGCAAGAGAGGGGACACAAGCACAGGGAGTGGGAGAGAGAGAAGCAGATTTCCTGCAGAGCAGGGAGCCCAATGCAGGGGCTTGATCCCAGGACTCTGGGATCATGACCTGAGCTGAAGGCAGACGCTTAACAACTGAGCTACCCAGGCACCCCACAAATAAAATCTTGATAAAATAATTATACCCTAAAGATAAACTTTCACCACAATTCAAGAATAAGCCAAAACATTGTACTTTATTTTTCGTATTATCTCTCCATTATCTAGGGATGAACAAAATGTTATAAATTAACTATGAACGAACACATTCTTTTTTTTTTTTTTTTAAGTAGGCTTCCACTCAGGATGGAGCCCAGTGTGGGGCTTGAATTCACAACCCTGAGATCAAGACTTGAGTGGAGCTCAAGAGTCAGACATTCCACAGACCGAGCCACGCAGACGCCCCAAACCAATTCATTCTTTTGGAAATACTGACCTACCAAATTTGTCTCTTTTTCTTTCCTTCTACTACTTGCCAGACTTACTCCCTGATTAACAACAGGGTCGAAAATCACAGAATTTTTCAAGACAGTCAATGAAGACACCTCTGCTGATCACCAGTCAGAAGATGAAAAAAGTTATGTGGCAATAACTGAATAAGCATTTATTACCCCCCAAAGCAAAATGACATCTTACATTTCACAGCTTGTGCTAGTGTCATGAAATATTTTCAGAAACATTTTACTCAAGCCTTTCAATAATCCTGCATTATAATAGAGCAGATCCTTTAGACTCTGAAATCAGTGCTCTTTTTATCTTACTATGCTATCTTCCATGCTGAAACAGGCATTTGGCTGGCTAGCATATTTTCATGATTTTCTTTTTCCTGCATGTTGATGCTACAAATATACCTCCCCCCTTAAAAGTGCCACTCTGGGGATGCCTGGCTGGCTCAGTTGGTAGAGCATGGGACTCCAGACTTCAAGGAGGTGAGTTTAAGCCCCATGTTGGGCATTGAGCTTACTAAAAACAAACATAACAAAACAAAACACAAACTCCCTCCAACTTACTTGGTTGGTGAGAAAAGTGGTGAGGATGGTGAGAAAATTAAAGGAATTAAACCAATAAGGTATATTTTAAAAGATATTAACAGTTAAGATAACTGTTAAGATAAACACTTTCAAGTTCAAATATATCAGCTTTCAAAGTCAATCATTAACTAAATTTTATAATGCAGTTTTGTAATTTAACAATTTATTTCCAAAGAGAGAATTTTTCTTTTTGGGATGTCTTCCTTTTTCAGTAAGTCAACTATATCAGATTATATATATATATATATATATATATATATATATATACACATATATGTATATATATATATATTTTTTTTAACGTAAGCTCTACACTGAATGCGGGCTTGAACTTACAACTTTGAGATCAAGAGTCACATGCTCTACCAACTGAGACAGCCAGGTGCCCCCAATATTTAATATTTTTAAACAAACTGAACTACTGCAGCAGAGAGAAGTTTCTATTTTTATTCAGAATTTTTAAAAAAGATTTTATTTATTCATCTGACAGAGAAAAATACAGCGAGAGAGGGAACACAAGCAGGGGGAGTGAGAGAGAAAGAGAAGCAGGCTTCCTGCTGAGCAGGGAGCCCGATGCAGGGCTCGATCCCAAGACCCTGAGATCATGACTTGAGCTGAAGGCAGAGGTGTACCCCACTGAGCTACCCAGGAGCCCATATTGGTTTCTGGAGTAGAATTCAGTGATTCTTCACTTACATACAACACCCAGGGCTCATCACAACAAGTGCCCTCCTCCTTAATACCCATCACCCATCTAGCCCACCCCCACCCACCTCCCTCCATGAACCCTCAGTTTTTCCTCTATTGTTAAAAGTCTCCTATGGTTTCTTTCCCTCTTTTTTTTTTTTTTTTTTTTTTAAGGATTTTATTTATTTATTTGACAGAGAGGGACATAGCAAGAGAGCCAACACAAGCAGGGCAAGTGGGAGAGGGAGAAGCAGGCTTTGGGCTAAGCAGGGAGCCAGATGCAGGGCTCAGTCCCAGGACACTGGGATTATGACCTGAGCTTGGTGTACCTGAATTCAGGATGAGTCCGAGGTCTACACATACCCCAACAGAAAATTTTAAGGGACAGGACTTTAGCAAAACAAAGTCAAGATTAGATATCATGACTGTTGATAAAATAGGCACTATCAGAGGGTAAATACACAGAGACCATTGGGGCAGAGAGGGGGTGTAACAATCTGTTGCTTGTCCCTATGCAAACGAACCCTGCCTTTCTGCTCCTCTAAAGGTTAGTCCCTCATCATTAGCGACAGAGATCAAAACACTGTTCCACTGTAAGTGATTAAAATCAGACTTGTATCAGCAGGTTAAAACAAAACAAAACAAAAAAAAAACTGAGCCACCCAGGTGCCCCTCCCTCTCTCCTTTTTTTCTTTTCCCCCTTCCCATGTTTGTCTGTTTTCTTTTTTCAATTCAACATATGAATGAGATCATATGCTATTTGTCTTTCTCTGACTGACTTATTTCACTTGGCATAATACACTCTAGCTCCACCCATGTTATTACAAATGACAAGATTTCTTTTCTTTTTTTTTTGATGGCTGAGTAATATTCCCACTGTGTGTGTGTGTGTGTGTGTGTGTGTGTGTGTGTGTGTACACACACTACATCTTTATCCATTTATCAGTTGATGGCCATTTGGGATCTCTCCATGGTATGGCTATTGTTGATAATGCTGCTATAAACATTGTGGTGCATCTACCCCTTCAAATCTGTATTTTTGTATCCTTTGGATAAATACCTAGTAGTGCAATTGCAGGAGTGCAGGGCAGATCTATTTTTAACTTCCTGAGGAATCTCCATACTGTTTTCTCAAGTGGCTGCACCAGTTTGCCTGCCCACAAATAGTGCAAGAGGGTTCCCCTTTCTCTGCATCCTTGCCAACACTTGTTGTTTCTTCTAATCTTATTGATTTGAAAACTGTTTAATACATAATGACACCAATTTTCCTATATAACTTGTTTTAAAACAAATTATATTTCCATTCATTTTTAATAATTTACACAATCAATTCCCCAAGTCATTAAACTA
Source organism: Enhydra lutris kenyoni (assembly GCF_002288905.1). Lineage (NCBI taxonomy): Eukaryota > Metazoa > Chordata > Mammalia > Carnivora > Mustelidae > Enhydra > Enhydra lutris. The sequence continues at coordinate 13,239,002 of NW_019154110.1, forward strand.
TAATTCACTAGAAGCACTAAATAAAAACTGGTAAGCCATAATGAAGATATATTTTAAGTTTTAAAAATATCAAACAAGGGTGCCTGGGTGGCTCAGTGGGTTAAGCCTCTGCCTTCGGCTCAGGTCAGGATCTCAGGGTCCTGGGATCGAGTCCTGCATCGGGCTCTCTGCTCCGCAAGGAGCCCGCTTCCTCCTTTCTCTCTCTGCTTGCCTGTCTGCCTACCTGTGATCTCTCTCTGTCAAATAAATAAATAAAATCTTAAAAAAATATATATATATATCAAACAATACTATTAGAGTATAAGCATGAAATTTTATGAATAAAATATGAAATTTTAAATTTAAATGAAATTTAAAATATGAAATTTTAAAAATACAGCCCAAGATTTAAAAATATGAATTCAGAAAAATGTCTTCCTTTACAACCCTTGGTATCTTCATAGCAAATCCATTTTTTATGAGTGGTAAGATGGCACTCAACTGCTAAGAAAAAGTGAAACGGGCACCTCAGTGGCTCAGTCAGTTAAGCATCTGTCGTTGACTCAGGTCATGATTCTGGGGTCTTAGAATTGACCCCCATGTCAGGCTCTCTTGTCAATGGGAACCTGCTTCTCCCTCTCTGTCCCTCTCCCTACTGCTCCCCCTGCTCGTACTCTCTCTCTCTCCATCAAATACGTAAGTGAAATCTTTAAAAAAAAAGACAAAGAAAAAAGTCTATATAAATTTTATTTTAAAGATAACACACTTTTTATGTCCTAAGTTGGACAAATGTGGGACTACTTTTCCTTTTTTTTTTTTTTTTAAAGATTTTATTTATTTATTCGAGAGAGAGAGAGAGAGAGAGAGAATGAGAGAGAGCATGAGAGCAGGGAGGGTCAGAGGGAGAAGCAGACTCCCTGCTGAGCAGGGAGCCTGATGCAAGATTTGATCCTGGGATCAAATTTGATCCTGGATTTGATCCAGGATCATGACCTGAGCCTGTTAGGTCCCCCAGTAATAGGTCCGTGATCAAAGGAGCAAGACTGATATAAAGTGAAAGTCAAGCAAAGCTTTATTTCTCACCAAGCCTCGAGAATCAAACTGACCGGTCAGGGCCATCTCTTAACAAAGAGGCTACCCCTCCCTGCCTTACAGACTAACTTTTATAGAGCAAAGGCCATGTGGTTGGGCCTGGCCACACAGAGGTGACCAATGAGATTGTAACACACAGAGAAAGCTGCACAGTCATGCTAGGTCACACACGGGTGGCCAATTGAATTACAATTTACCCTAGTACATACTTGAACTAGCCTATCACCTTGGTCAGAATTGGCGCCCAAAGGCAGGACCCACACTGCTTGGTAGCTAGGGAGACCGTATGCATGCCCCACGGATTGGATGTCTCCACCTGGCCTGACCCGCCCTTGTATTTGGGCTTTGTTACCTGGGACTGGTTTCCCGGACTTGCTTTTAAGTAAGTTCCCTGAGGTGGGGGCAGGGTCGGCTTTAGGCCCTTACAAGCCTAAGGCAGTCACTTAACCAACTGAGCCACCCAGCCACCCCTGGGAACACTTTTCTATCATACCATTTATATAGTCCTCATTATGTAAAATTACAGCAAAAAAACTATTTTTTTCTTTTACATAAAATTGTGTAGAAAAGATCAGTGTTTTATTTAAAGTTTGGTGTCCTATTTTATCTTAATTTAATGGTTTTAGAATATTTTTCTTTTTTTTTTTTAAGGTTTTATTTATTTGTCAGAGAGACACAGAGAGAGTACAAGCGGCGGGGTGGCGGGGGTGGCAGGCAGAACAAGAAGCAGGCTCCATCGAGCAAGGAGCTGGATGCAGGACCCTGGGATCATGACCTGAGGTGAAGGCAGATGCTTAAAGGACTGAGCCACCCAGGCATTCCTAAAGGCTTTAGAATTTTATATTTATTTAAACCAAGTTACTATGATAGTGCATCATTTTAAACTGATTTTCCCCCTATCCCCTATTACAATGATACATACACATGCACACACATTTTTTTTTTTTTTACTTTTTTAAAAAAAGTTAAGTTCTAGGGGCACCTGGGTGGCTTAATCATTAAACATCTGCCTTTGGCTCAAGTCATGATACCAAGGTCCTGGGATCCAGCCCTGCACTGGGCTCTCTGCTCAGTGGGGAGCATGCTTCTCCCTCTCCCTCTCCCCCTGCTTGTGCTCTCCCTGCTTGTGCTCTCCTTCTCTCTGTCAAATGAATAAATAAAATCTTAAAAAAAAATAAATAAATAAAGTAAGTGCTATGCCCATTGTGGGATTGAACTCATGACCCTGACATCAAGTCATATAACTCTACTAACCGAGCCCCATCCAGGCACCCCCATATAAACGCATTTAAATTGGGAAAGACCATACCAACTGGTTTTTATAAAGAAAAAATGATTAGGGGCGCCTGGCTGGTTCAGTCGGTAGGGCATGCAACTCTCGATCCTGGGGTTGTAAATTCGAGCCCCATGTTGGGTGTAGAGATTACTTTAAAAAAAAAAAAAAAAAAACTTAAAAAAAAAAAGAGAAAGGAAGAAAGATTAAACATTATACAGATGATCTAATATACAAAACAATGAAAATATTTAAACCTACAGAAGTTCATGGAATGATGTTTTTAAAAACATCCTGAAAGTAAGGAGTCCTTTTAACCCTCTAGGGCAGAATCTCCTTATTCAACAGAAATTAGGTAAGAATAAAGGAAAACAGACTCCTTGCCCTTTCAGATGCCTGGGTGCTCATCATCAATTATCCTTAAGGGTACAGAAAGAATTTTCATTTGAGAGGAAAAAGAGTTACTTTATCCAAGTAAATGAAGTAGAAACCCCTCTTTAACTTTTTTTAAAAATTAATTTTCAGCTGCGTGTTTTACAAGGAAAACAAATTAAGTAGGTTTTTAATGGGAAGTTTTACTTTTTAAAGTCTGAAAGTTGTCTACTGAAAATGGATTTCATAAATCTTATTATGTGTTTAACACACACAGTGACCATGCTACTTTCAGTTCCTGTAATTTATTTTCCAGGACTTACACAATATTCTCAGAATTAAAGTTACATTTATATATTAAACAATCTATAAACATTTATTTAAATTCAACTAATATGAAGTCTGCGCACTTGTTTTAATTACAAGAAACCAGCAATAGCAGAATATGCAGCTAGAGAGAATGTTTTCTTGATGTTTCTCCTTGCCGTGTAATGAAAAAAAACTTCAGGGAAGCACTGTACTAGTATCTGCATCAAATCTAAAATATTTTATGATAGTAACTCATGTTTAGATTTCATAAACACAACTATATTTTGTTGTTTTTATTTTAAACTTATTTTACTTAAAGCCATATGTTCAAAACTTACTGATATGGCTCTGAAGGCTTTATTGAAAACATCATTCTTTTATTGTCTAAAATGTTCTACATGTTAAATGTAATTATACTTTGTTGTTCTGTAGTTTTAAAAGTTCTTTTTTAAAATAACTTCAGTACTTTAAAATTATTTGCATATTGACAGTTCTTATCATGTTGATTTTAAAGTAAGATTGCCTATGTATATGTTTATTTACTTCAGCTTGCTTTTAAAACAGAATTGTATGGTAGGTACATTATTTGACAATAAGCCCAATTTACACGCCCGAACACACACACACACACACCCTCAAAACCAGCCAAAACCGGTGTCTTTTAACTAAAGTTTAAAAGAATAATTTCAAACATAATTTGCTCTTCTTTTTAGGCCAGGATATAAAATAAAAAAGCCAAAAAAAAGTACACCAATAGTGCACAACAACATTTTAAAGAAGAAGTTTAACAAATTAATATGTTAGGCACCCAATATTCAAGTTAAATATCAAAGGAAATTAATATCTCATTTTAATCGTTTTGGTGTATTTGTGGGAAAAAGGTAGCAAGTTCAGTTTGATTACTTCCTCAATTGTCATTCTTCAGTAAAAAAAAATCTGTACAACTAAAAACAAATTCCTTTTAATAGTTTCATTTCTCTGGATTCACATTTCACAACATTTACCTATTTCACAATTTAAATGCCTCCAAGTTTTATTCTCCAGTTCTACCTAAATAAGCAACACAAATTTACGATTTGTAAATTGACTTTTTAAAAAATAAAATACAAGTAAAATTATCATTCCCTTTCCCCATTGTGATTATGTATTTAACAAAATCATGTTTCTGGAATTAAGAATGAGAGACAATAGGAGCATTTCCCCAATAACTACAAGACAAATGAGGCAAAGTTACAATAAATCCTTCTTATCACTGAGACTTTAAGGATTAATAAATAAAGAACAGATAAAGCCTTCAAGTACAAATATTCCTGGACTACTATTACTTCACATTTCTTTTTCCTAAGAAAAGTATCTATGATTAAGGGAGAAGAGAAACTCTATGGTTAATTATTAAGTAGCTTGTAAAATACTAACCCTTGAATCTAAAGATACCAGATGGATTTAAGTACATGAAATAACATTTATCTACAGTACACTTATTTTAATTTCCATATGTGATCACAGGAAATTTCAAGATCTCCTTAAAAGCAACAAAAAAGGGGCGCCTGGGTGGCTCAGTGGGTTAAAGCCTCTGCCTTCGGCTCAGGTCATGGTCTCAGGGTCCTGGGATCAAGCACCGAGTCGGGCTCTCTGCTCAGCAGGGAGCCTGCTTCCCTCTCTCTCTCTGCCTGCCTCTCTGCCTACTTGTGATCTCTGTCTGTCAAATGGATGAATAAAAAATCTTAAAAAAAAAAAAAAGGCAACAAAAAATACCTAAATCTGTGAAACAAATGCAGTATTACTAGAGATAACTATGTATTCAGTTAATAGCTTATGTTAGTTTGAGATGACCTATTACTATCAATGTGATAAGTGGTGAACAATTTATAGATTATAATTTTGTAAATTATCTGCCTTCTTAATCCATAATATGTTAAAACTTCTGCTGAGCTTGGGATGGTACTGAAGTGGCTCCACAGATAATATTAAAAACGACAGAGCAACAGCTTCAATAATAATTCCTTGTATATAAAGGGAATTCAAAATATACTTTGTGTGTCTGTGTGAAATTCTTTCACCATCTAAAAATGACTTTTTAGTTCCTTGGCCCTAGTCAAATATATTGTGTCAAGGAAGTAAAACTCTATTAACCAGAAATGGAGCTAAATAGTAATGATGACTTAATATAAGCTGTTTCAGCATTGTGGACAATCATTCTGAAATAGTAACTTGTTATTAAGATCATAATAACCACGTAACTAAATGAATATTCTAGAATGAAGTCATATTAAACATAATAAATACAATTAAAAGGTACAATTCTCATTTTCATAGAAACTGCAGTGAGATATAACTCATAATCTTTGAAGTTTTCAGACTAAAACATGTCCCAATTGCAATTTTCTACCCTTTATCAGGGTTCTTTATGGGTTATTTTCCACATACAAATGTAGATTAATTCACTGAATTCAAATGAACAAAATTTTTTTTTTAAAGATTTAATTTATTTATTTGACAGAGAGAGAGCAAGAGGGAAAGTACAAGCAGGGGGAGGAGCAACAAAGAGAGAGGTAGAAGCAGGCTCCCCGCTGAGCAGGGAGCCCGATGGGGGACTGCATCCCATGACCCTGGGATCATGACCTGAGCCAAAGGCAGTCTCTTAACCAACTGAGCCACTCAGGCGCCCCTGAACAAAATATTTTATCTGTTAACTTCCTAAACAACATCAATAATGTAACCGCTGTGCTTTAACACTGCATATTTTAGTAAGCCTCCTTTATTTTTATTTATATTATTATTTTCTTAAAGATTTTATTTATTTGAGAGAGAGAGAGTGTGTGAGAGAGAGAATATGAGAAGGGAGAGGGTCAAAGAGAGAAGCAGACTCCCTGCTGAGTGGGGAGCCCAATGTGAGACTTGATCCTGGGACTCTAGGATCATGACCTGATTTCGAAGGCAGCTGCTTAACCAACTGAGCCACACAAGAGCCCCTATTTTTATTTTAAAGTCTCCTTTAAAAGAGGTATATTTTCAAGAGTCATGTATCACCTATTCTGTTTTTGAATTATAATGGGACTCAAACATGCCTATGTGGTAGAGATTGTAAGGAAATAAACTCTAGAATTAAAAGCAAAAGTAGGGATGTTAACTTGATGAAATAAAGTGATTCCAACAGTAGTAAGTAGTTAATAAATTTTAAATTTAGTATCTATAAAATGCCAGATTAAAAAATGCACATACACTTACCAAAAAAGGTTATCAGAGCAGAGTTGTGCAACAACTACTGAAAATGAATTTTTTTTTTTTAAGATTTTATTTATTTGACAGAGATCATAAGCAGGCAGAACAGCAGGCAGAGAGAGAGAGAGAAGTAGGCTCCTCGTTGAGCAAAGAGCCCAATGCAGGGCTCGATCCCAAGACCCTGAGATCAGGACCTGAGCCGAAGGTAGAGGCCCAACCCACTGAGCCACCCAGGTGCCCCGAAAATGAAATGTTTTAATATCAAATTTATGGCTTTTGTATTGTTACATCAGAGATGATCACTGGAATTTCTTTCTTTCTTTTTTTTTTTTTTTAAGATGTTACTTATTTATTTGAGACAGAGAGCACACAAGGGGGGAGGAGCAGAAGGGGGAGGAAGAAAGAATCTGAAGCAGACTCCACACTGAGTATGGAACCCAATGTGGGGCTCAATCCCACAACCGTTGAGGTTATGACCTGAGCCGAAACCAAGAGTTGGTTGCTTAACTGACTGACTGGGCCACCCAGGAGCCCCTGAATTTCTATTTAAATTGGATAGTAGGGTAAAATTCTATAATGGTGCAAACAGAATACATCACATAAACACATTTCATAAAAGCAAAGAAAATTTATTTTGAAAAAACTTAAGAGATTTAGAAGTTGTGTTTAAAACATTTTATTTATTTATTAAATATTTTATTTATTTACTAAATATTTTATTTTCTTTATTTGGGACTGAGAGACAGTGAGAGACAACATACAAGCAGGGAGGAGAGTCAGAGGGATAGGGAGAAGCAGACTTTTGGCTGATCAGGAAGCCTGATGCTGGGCTTGGTTCCAGCACCCTGAGATCACTACCTGAGCTGAAGCCAGACACTTAACCAACTGAGCCACCCAGGTGCCCTAAGATTTAGACATTTTAGGAGATTATATATATTTATTTATTTATTTATTTATTTATTATTTTTTTTTTTTTTGTCAGAGAGAGAGGGAGAGAGAGCAAGCACAGGCAGACAGAATGGCAGGCAGAGGCAGAGGGAGAAGCAGGCTCCCCGCCAAGCAAGGAGCCTGATGCGGGACTCGATCCCAGGACGCTGGGATCATGACCTGAGCCGAAGGCAGCTGCTCAACCAACTGAGCCACCCAGGCGTCCCCATTTTAGGAGATTATAGAGTTCTAATTCAAGATGGTGACATAGGAGGCTCCTGAACACACTTCTTCCCACAAACACACAGAATGTACAGCTATCTAAAGAACAATTCCCTCTGAAAGAAATCCAGAAACTAGCTGAGCTATTCCTACACATCAGGTGAACGAGGAAAAACAAAAACAAAAACAAAAACAAAAAAAACAACACATCAGGGCACCTGGGTGGCTCAGTGGGTTGAGCCGCTGCCTTCGGCTCGGGTCATGATCTCAGGGTCCTGGGATCGAGTTCCGCATTGGGCTCTCTGCTCAGCAAGGAGCCTGCTTCCCTCTCTCTCTCTGCCTGCCTCTCTGTCTTTTTGTGATCTCTCTCTGTCAAATAAATAAATAAAATCTTTAAAAAAAAAAAAAACAAAACAAAACACATCAAAAGGGTGGGAGAGACTTGGAAATAGCTCACCATAAACCCTACCTCCAGTGAGACAACCTGCAACTGGGAGGGAAAGCACAACTCTCAGCCTCTTCCTCAGGAACAAAGGGTGGCCCCCCACAAACTCATACTCAGCACCCTATCTTTTAAGACTTCCATCTGAGAGAGGCACACCCCAAACATCTAGGTTTGAAGCCAACACGACGTATGTCCAAAAGACTCACAAAGCCAAGCTAAAAGACAGTTCTTAAGCCCATGTCCTTAAGCACACAGACTCATCTTGGCTAACCCTTTGGGACCCAGTATACAGGCAGCAGACTAGAATACCCAGTCTTTCCACGAAGCAAGACTATTTGTTTATCTTAAAAGTTTTGGTCGGAGGGATGGGCTTCTAATTTAAAATGCATCTAGTGGTACCTGGGTGGCTTAGCTGATTAAACATCTAACTTTGGCTCAGGTTGTGATTTTGTCTCAGGTTGTGATCTTGGGATCCTGGGACCCAGCCCTGTGATGGGTTCTATGATCAGCAGGGAGTCTGCTTCCCCCTCTCCCTCTGACCCTCTCCCTGCTCGTGCTTTCTCTTTTTCTCTCTCTCAAATAAAAATAAAATCATTAAAAAAAAAAAAAAGTATCTAGAAGCTGGATGCAAACTCTCCAGAGCTGCAGAGACTGACAGGTGCCATCTTCACACTGTTCCTTTACACATTTTTAGGTTTCTGGAATCTCCCAAAAAGGAGCTTATGGACATGTCCCATGCCCTGGATCTTGCAGTTGCTGCGCAAGGGATCCCCCTTGATTGTCTGGCTCTGGTGGCTAGTGGGGCTTACATTCGCAGAGAATAAGACTGTGACAGAGAAATAGTCCTTAAGTGCATATCCACCAAAGGAACAGGAACAGTGCAGATGCAACGCAGAAATGCCCAGTCTTTCCATGAAAGAGGTCTATTTGTTTACCTAAAAAGCCTTGACCTGAAGGGCAGGTTTCTTTTTTTTTTTTTTTTCCCCTTTTGGTTTTAAAGAAATCTCTGTACCTGAGGTTGTGAGTTCCAGCCCCATGTTTGGTATAGAGATTACTCAAAAATAAAATTTGGGGGGACGCCTGGGTGGCTCAGTTGGTTGGATGACTGCCTTCGGCTCAGGTCGTGATCCCGGAGTCCCGGGATCGAGTCCTGCATCGGGCTCCCAGCTCCATGGGGAGTCTGCTTCTCCCTCCGACCTTCTTGCTCATGCTCTCTCTCACTGTCTCTCTCTCAAATAAATAAATAAATAAATCTTAAAAATAAATAAATAAATAAAATTAAATTAAATTTGGGGGCACCTGGGTGGCTCAGTGGGTTAAGCTTCTGCCTTTGGCTCAGGTCATGATCTCAGGGTCCTGGGATGGAGCCCTGCATCAGGTTCTCTGCTTGGCAGAGCCTGCTTCCCCCCACCCCCTCTGCCTACCTCTCTGCCTACTTGTGATCTCTGTCAAATAAATAAACAAGATCTTTAAAAAAAAAAAATCTATACCCAACCTAAGGCTCAAACTAAAGACTCTGAGATTAAGAGTCACATGCTCTACCAAAGCCAACCAGGTGCCCCAGCAGGCTTCTAATGTAACACACATGGGGGCCCACTGCAATCCTTTCCAGAGACTGCAGAAGATAGCAAACACCACAACTGCCCTGCCCATCCCCTCATCACTGGTGTCTCTGAGAAAATAGCTCGTGCAAACCTCCGGCGCCCCAGCTTTTATGGTTGTCTCGTAGGGGACACATCCCTTGATTGTCTAGGTCTGGTAGCCAGTGAGTCTTGTGTTCATGGATTTAACAGGATGGTATCAGACAGAAACAGTTCTTAGCAGACTGTCTGACCAGGGCTCAGTGCAGAGGGAGCAGAATCTCCATCTTCCCTTGAAAGAGGTCCATTTGCATACATTAAAAGTTGCTGCCTAAGGGTCCATTTTCCAATCAGCATGCATCTAGGTACTAACTAAGCTATTCCCCTTATGAACACTGACAGGTACTGGCACACCCTCAATTACTGGGAGACCCTAAGAACAAATAAAACTGTTTGGACACAATCACAAAGGACTGACAGACAACTAAGAGCCAAGACAGGGTTGAAAGAAATAGTTGATTTCCTACAGGAGGAAACCTGTTCAAGACTGAAAGAGATGGATGTTTTACCTACGGCATAGAAACCAACACAGATGGTCACAGAAAATAAAGAAAAAGAGGAATATGTTCCAACAAAAAAACCAAGATAAAACCTCAGAAAAAGACCTTAATGAAATGAAGATAAATAAGGACCTAATAGAGAGTTCAAAATAATGATCATAAATATGCTCACTTAGATCAGGAGAAAAAAGCAAGAATTTTAACAAAGATAGAAAATATAAGTACCATACACAAGGCATAGAGATGAAGAACACAATAACTGCATCAAAAATTCAATAGAGGGGTTCAACAGTAGACTAGATGATCCAGGAGAAGGGATCAACAAACTTGAAGACAGGTTAGTACAATTCTCCAATCAGAGCAGGGGGAAAAAAAAAAAAGAATGAAAATGAGTGAAGATAGCTTAAGGGAATTATGGAGCATATTAAATGGACAAATATTCACATTATAGTTCCAAAAAGAGAAGAGAGAGAGTAAGGAGAAGAAAAGTCATTCGAAGAAAAAAAAGCTGAAAAATTCCCTAGGAAAGGAAAGAGACATTCAGAGTTCCAAATCAGATGAATCCAAAGAGACCCAAACCAAGAAATTTTATATTTAAATTGCCAAAAGTTAAAGGCAAGGAAAGAATTGTAAAGGCAGCAAGAGAAAAACAACTTGTTATATACAGTGGAACCCCTATAATACTATAAGCAAAATTTTCAACAGAAATTTTATAGGCCAGAAGAGCTGGCACAATACAAAGTACTGAACGAAAAACAACAGCAGCAAACCCTGCCAGTCAAGAATACTTTACCTAGCAAAGTCATCCAGACTGAAGCAAAGAGAAAGAGTTTTTCAGACTAGCAATGTCTGAAGGAGTTTAGCACCACTAGACCTCACACTTACATGAAATATTAAAGGAACTTCTGTAAGCTAAAACAAAAGGGCACTAATCAATAACAGGTAAACATGTAAAAATATAAATCATAAACATAAAGGTAGATACATAGTTAAATTCAGAATAATCTAATGCTATGAAAGTGGGTTAATCACTTATAAGCTAGTAATAAAGTTTAAGTGAGCAAAAATAACTATAAGTACAATATTGTGCTAATGAGTACAAAGACAAAAAGACATAAGTTGTGATATCAAAAACAAAACGTAACAGTAGTGTAAAAATATACAGCTTATTTTTAAAAAATTAATGGTCCTTTAGATTCACCATTTTTATAAGTTAGTTTGTGTATACCCACCATGGGGCTCAAACTCATGACCCCAAGATCAAGAGTCATATGCTCTACCAATTGAACAAGCCAGGTACCCCAAATGTGGAGCTTTAAAATGTGTTTGAACCTAAGGTGTTATCAACTTAAGACAGACTGTTATGTTTTATGTAAGCCTCATGATAACCACAAAGCAAAAACCTATAGTAGATACACAAAAAAATGAGAAAAGAATATAAGCATATCATTACCGATGTTCATGAAATCACAAAAGAGAGCAAAAGAAGAAAGGAACAAAGGAATTACAAAACAGCCAGAAAACAATTTTTAAAAAATGGCAAATCCATACTTATCAATGACTACTTTAAATGTAAAAAGATTAAATTCTCCAATTAAGAGGCAAAGAGTGGTTGGATGGATTAAAAAAAAGTAAGAGCCATCTATATGCTGTTTACAAGACACTCACTTCAGCTTTAAAGACACAAAAGATTGAAAGTGAAATGATAGAAAAGGATATTCCATACAAATGAAAACCAAAAGAAAGCATGAGTACCTATACTTATATCACACAAAACAGACTTTAAGACAAAGGCTGTAATAAGAGACAAAGAAGGCCATTATATAATGATAAAGGTGTCAATTCAACAAGAAAATATAACATTTGCAAATATTTATGCACCAACATAGAAGCACTTAAATATATAAAGCAATTATTAACAGATCTGATGATAAACAGATAGATAGCAATACAGTAATAGTCAGAGACTTCAAAACCCTACTTTCATCAATGGATAGATCATCTAGAAAGAAAATCAATAAGGAAACACTAGAATTAAATGATACTTTGTAAAACCAGTTAGACTTAAATATTTACAAAACACTATCCAAAAGCAGCAGAATACATATTCTTCTCAAGCACACACGGAACATTATCCAGGACAGATCATATATTAGAAAACAAGCTTTTTTTTTTTTTTGGAGAGACAGAGAGAGTGAGAAAGTGTTGTGGATGGGAAGGGCCAGAGGGAAAGGGAAAAAAAGAATTTTTTTTTTTTTAAGATTTTATTTATTTTAGAGAAAGAGAGTATGAGTGAAGAGCGCTTGAACACACATGCTCATGCGAGCAGGGGGAAGGACAGATGGGTAGGGAGAGGGACAAGCAGATTCCACACTGAGCACAGAAACCCACAGGGGGCCCAATCCTACAACCCTGAGATCACCACTGAAGCCAAAATCAAAAGTTGGATGCCCAACTGACTGAGCAACCCAGGCGCCTGGGAGAGAATCTTAAGCAGGCTCCATGCCTAGCATGAAGCCTGGTGCAGGGCTCATCTCATGATATTGAGATCATGACCTGAGCCAAAATCAAGAGTCAGACACTTAACCTTCTTCTTCTTCTTCTTTTTTTTTTTTTTTTTTGAGAGAGAAGACAAGTATTAATAACTAAAAATACTGAAATTGTATGAAGCATCTTTTCTGACCACAATGGTATGGAAATAGAAATCAATTAAAAGAAGAAAATTAGAAAATTCACCAATATGTGAAGACTTAACAACATGTTACTGAACAACCGATGGGTCAAAGAAGAACTTAAAAGTGAAATAAAAATCTACTGAAACACATGAAACTGGAAACACAACATAGCACAACTTAAGGGATGCAACAAAAACTGTTCTAAGAGGGAAATTAACAATGTTAAATGACTACATTATGAAACAAAAAAGATCTTAAGTAAACAGCCTATCTTTATACCTCAAGGATCTAGAACACAAAGCACAAATTAAGCCCAAAGTTTGTAGAAGGAAGGAAATAACAAAGATCATAGAAGAAATAAACAAAATAGAGACTAAAACGATAATAGAAAAGATCAATAAAACAAAGCTGGTTTTTAAAAAATAAACAAATGAATGAACAAACAAACGTAACAGATTCGCCATAGTCAGATTCACCAAGAAAAAATAAGTAATAAAGTGAAAAATTTGACATCTAAAAGAAATGGATAAATTCTTAAAAATCTACAACCCACCAAGAGTGAATCATGAAGAAATAAAAAGTCTGAACAGACCAATTACTAGTAAGGAGATTGAATCAGTTAACAAAGACCTCCCAATAAGCAAAAGTCCAGGACCATATGGGTTCACTGGTGAATTCTACTAAACATTTAAAGATGAACTAATGCCAATCTTTCTCAAGCTCTTCCAAAAAACTAGAAGAGGAGAGAACACTTCCAAACTCACTATACAAGGCCAGCATTATCCCAATACCAAAATCAGACAATGACACTACAAGCAAAGAAAATTACAGGTCAATATCTCTGAAGAACACAGATGCAAAAGTTCTCAAAAAATTTTAGCAAAGTGAATTCAATACACTATAAGGATCATCCACCAATTGGGACTTATTCCAGGGATGCGAGGATGATTCAACATACAATTTCAATCACTGAAATACACCATATGAACAAAATGAAGGATAAAATCATACGATCATCTCAACAGATGCAGGAAAAGCATTTGACAAAATCCAACATCCATTCATGATACAAACTCTCAACAAAGTGGGTAGAGAAGGGATGTACTTCAACAGAATAAAGGCCACATATGACAAGCCCACAGCTAATTTCATACTCAATGGTGAAAAACTGAAAGCTTTTCCTCTGGAACAAGACAAGGAAGCCCAATTTCACCACTTTTATTCAGCACAGTACTGGGAGTCCTAGCCAGAGCAATTAGTCAAGAAAAAGAGACAAAAGGCATTCATTCAGAAGGGAAACAATAAAACTATGTTTGTCTGCAGATGACATATTATATGTAGAAAATCCTAAAGACTCCATCAAAAAACTATTAGAATAAATAAATTAGTAAGAAAAGAAATTAAGTTGCAGGATACAAAATCAATATTCAGTAGCATTTTTTTTTAAAGATTTTATTTATTTATTTGACAGAGAGAGATCACAAGTAGACAGAGAGGCAGGCAGAGAGAGAGAGAGAGAGGGAAGCAGGCTCCCTGCTGAGAAGAGAGCCCGATGTGGGACTCGATCCCAGGACCCTGAGATCATGACCTGAGCCGAAGGCAGCGGCTTAACCCACTGAGCCAGCCAGGCGCCCTCAGTAGCATTTTTTAAAGTTTATTTTTAGTAAACTCTACACCCAGGATGGGGCTCAAACCCACAACCCCAAGAGTTGCATGCTCTTCCAACTGAGCCAGCCAGGTGACCCCAAAATCAGTTGCATTTGTATACAATAATAATGAAGTATCAGAAAGAGAAATTAAGAAAACAATCCCATTTATATTTGCATTATAGCACACAAATGAAAAAAATTGAAGACACAGATAAATGGGAAGATAGTCTATGTTCATAGATTGGAAGAATATTGTTAAAATGTCCATACTACTCAAAGTAATCTACAGATTCAATGCAATCCCTTTCAAAATTCCAAAGGCAGTTTTCACAGAAATAAAATAAAACAACTCCAAAATCTGTATGGAACCGCAAAAGACCCAGAGTAGCCAAACCAATCTTGACAAAGGTCAACAATGCTGGGCTGGAGGCATCACGCTTCCTGATTCCAAATAACATTACAAAGCTATAGTAATCAAAACTGTATGGAATTAACTTAAAAACAAACACATAGATCACTAGAAAAGAACAGAGAGCCCAGAAAGAAACTCACACCCATATGGCCAATTAATCTGAAACAACGGAGCCAAAAACACACAATGGGGAAAGGACAGCCTTTTCAATAAATAGTGTTGGGAAAACTGGATGGCCACATGCAAAGGAATGAAAATGGACCCCTATCTTACACCATTCCAAAAAATCAACTCAAAATGGATTAAAGGATTTGAATAAAATATCCAAAACCATCAAATCATAAAACACCTAGAGAAAACACAAAGAGACAGGCTCCTTGACACTGGTCCTGGAAATGATTTTTTTTTGGACAGAACACCACAGCAAAGGCAACAAAAGCAAATAAGTAGAATTCTATCAAACTAAAGAGTTTCTGTATAGCAAAGGAAACCATCAACAAAAACAAAAAGATAACCTACCCAAAAGGAAAAAATATTTATGAATTCTATATGTGGTAAGGGGTTAATATCCAAAATATATAAGGACTCCTACAACTCAACAGAAAAGAATCTGACTGAAAAATGGGCAAGGTATCTGAATAGATATATTTTCCAAAGACAAACCATTGATGGTCAACAGCTACATGAAAAGGTATTCAACATTGCTAATTATCAGAAAAACACAAATCAAAACCCCAGTGAGGTTATCCATTCATAAATGTTAGAAAGCCTATCATCTTTTTTTTTTTTTTTAAGGTAAGCTTTATGCCCAATGTGGGGCTCAAACTCCTGTCCCTGAGATCAAGGGTCGTGCTCCATCAACTAAGACAACCAGGTGCCCAGAAAGCCTATCATCAAGAAGACAAAAGATACTAAGTGTTGGTGAGGATGCGGTGAAAAGAGAACCCATGTGCACTGTTTAGGGACATGTAAATTGGTATAGTCAGTATGGAGAGTCCTCAAAAATTAAAAATAGAACAATCATATGATCCAGCAATTCTACTTCTGGGTATTAATCCAAAGGAAACAACCAATATCTTGAAAAAATATCTGTACCCCCCAAGTTTACTGTAGCATTATTTATAATAGCCAAGACATGGAAACAACCTAAGTGTCCACTGATGGATGAATAAAGAAAATGTGGGAAATACATACACACACACACACACGCAGAAATATCATCCCCCATTAAAAAAGAAGGGAATCCTCCCATATGCAACAACATAGATGGGCCTTAAGGGTATTGTGTTAAATGAAATAAGACAGAGAAAGACAAACACTGTATAATCTAATTTATTGTGGAATAAAGTAATAGATATGGAGAAATAATAGATATGAAAAGTAATAGATATGGAGAAGTAATAGATATGGAGAAAAGTAATAGATTATTTTTAAGTAATAGATATGGAGAAAGTAATAGTAATAGATATGGAGTAAGTTTAGTAATAGATATGGAATAATAGATATGGAGAAAAGATTGGTAGTGCTAGAGGCAATGGGGAGGAGCAGTGGATGATGGTGGTGAAATAAAGCCAGCTTTCAGTTATAAAATAAATGAATTCCAGGGATGTATACTGCATGATGACATGTTAACAATACTGTATTGTATATTTGGAAATTGCTAAGTTGCTAAGAGAGTAGATCTTGAAAGTTCTCATCATAAGAAAAAAAACTGTAACTATGTATGGTGATAGGTATTAACTATTATTGTGATAATCATTTTGCAACATGTATGTATAGTAAATCATTAGGTTGTATACCCAAAATGAATACAACTTTATATGTCAATTATATTTCAATTTTTTTAAAAAAATTCAGTAGTTAAAATGAAAAAATAAAACAAAGGACTAATGGTACAACTGTTTCACAGATGTGGCCAAAATCAAGACTGCAAATGATATATATAAGAAATTTGTATACTCCAACGTATAATGAGCAAGCAGCTGTCCTGTCTTTATATTCCATCCAGTACACTAATTTTTTAGAGAATTAAAGATAATGATTATAAAAGCAATATTGGATTATCTAGCTAGAATTATTATTGCTTGCTTTTATTACTATCTAAAACTGGGACTATGGTTCCCTTTTCTCTGGCACATTAAAAATAAATTAGAAGAACATAAAATAAAAACCATCTTTTCCCCTTTAAAAAAAAGAAGAAATTATATATAAAATATATCTCACATCCATCAAAATCAATGAAAACTGAACACAAGCAAAAAAGATCTGTGTATTCTTTGAAACAATAAGAAATACTTATTTTGGCAAGTAGCTAAGTAAATAAGTACTAAAAAATACGAGGTACCCTAGAAATCTTTAAGAAGAAAATTCAGTTTTTGCTCCTGTTCATATTCATATTTTTTTAAATTTTTTTAATTTATTTAACACACAGACAAGATCACAAGTAGGCAGAGAGGCAGGCAGAGAGAGAGGAGGAAACAGGCTCCCCGCTAAGCAGAGAGCCCGATGCGGGGCTCGATCCCAGGACCCTGAGATCATGACCCGAGCTGAAGGCAGAGGCCTTAACCCACTGAGCCAGTCAGGTGCCCCCATATTCATATATTTCTATTACCTAGGGCACTTTTATTAGATTGCATATTGTAAAAATTTAATGTGTGTATACAGGAGGGGGATAGTAATTGGTAGAAAAAGCAAAAAGAGATGATGAATGACTCAGGAAACATACAATGCAAAGGAGAACAAGAAAAACAGAAAAGATGAAAAAAAGTACTTAGAGAAACAATACAAACACTAATTCTACAGACTTCATGTGACTTCAAAATGATACAGTACTGATTATACTGTCTTTAAAGTTTCCTGAACCACAGTTTCTTCAGCTTGTCTATAAAATGGTGATAATAGTATCTATTACCATGATAAATAAGAGATAAAACTGCTTATGGGAAAAATTATAGACTGAAGTTAAATTACTCAGTAACTGTCAAAAGATTAAAAAAAACCTGAGAGCCAAAGAAATAAAGTATCTTGTCAGAATTCTTAGTTGACATTATGATGAGCTCAGTTCTAGGGCAACCTTACAATTACGGGGATAAGAAGTTTTTGTTTTGTTTTGAATTACAAAAAGAGAAAAGCAACATGTTAATATCAAGGAAGGAAGAGGCTGTAAAGCAGGAAGAAGGGAAGGAAGGAAATGCAGTAAGAATTAAAATTTATCAAATCTGTCTTGTAATGCCACCAATTAGTTTAACAAATCCAAGAGTGTAGCAATGGGTAAGATTACTACTCCTAGGGGCACCTGGTTGGCTCGGCTGGTAGAACACACAACTCTGGATCTCGTGTTTTTGAGTTAAAGCCCCATGTTAGGTGTAGAGATTACTTAAAAATAAAATCTTTTTTTTTTTTTTAAAGATTTTATTTATTTGACAGACAGAGATCACAATTAGGCAGAGAGGCAGAGAGAGAGAGAAGAAGGGAAGCAGGCGCCTGGGTGGCTCAATGGGTTAAGCCTCTGCCTTCGGCTCAAGTCAAGCCCTGCATCGGGCTCTCTGCTCAGGAGGGAGCCTACTTCCCTCTCTCTCTCTCCGTCTACCTCTGCCTACTTGTGATCTCGCTCTCTGTGTCAAATAAATAAAATCTTTAAAAATAAATAAATAAAAAAAATCGTAAAAAAAGAAAAGATTACTCCTCCTGAATGCTAGTTATGTGGCTTTTTTTTTCTTTTAAGATTTTATTTACTTATTTGACAGGGAGAGACATAGCAAAAGAGGGAACACAATCAGGAGGAGTAGAAGAGGGAGAAGCAGGCTCCCTGCTCAGCAGGGAGCCTGATGCTAGGCTAAATCCCCTGGCCCATGACCTGAGTTGAAGTCAGACACTTAATGACTGAGCCATGCAGGTGCCCTCTGAATGCTAGTTCTTAATCAACATATTCTTGTATCCAGAAAATAAGAGGTAATTCTTCAGTTATTAAAAAATTAAAATTTTGGGGTGCCTGGGTGGCTCGGTGGGTTAAAGCCTCTGCCTTCGGCTCACGTCATGATCCCAGCGTCCTGGGATCGAGCCCCGAATTGGCTCTCTGCTCAGCAGGGAGCCTGCTTCCCCCTCTCTCTCTCTGCCTGCCTCTCTGCCTACTTGTGATCTCTATCTGATAAATAAATAAAATCTTTTAAAAAATAAAATAAATTTTTTTAAAAAAAGGAATTATTCTCTCTGACAAATAAATGAATTCTTTAAAAATAATTTTTAAAAGTTATTTGTCGAGGGGGGGAGAGAGAAAGAGAGAGGGGGAGAGAGCTTGCACAAGCAGGGGGAGCCGCAGGCAGAGGGAGAGAGAGAGAAGCAGGTTCTGCCCTGAGCAGGGAGCCTAATATGGTATTTGGTATTGGTATTTCTTAGGAAGGGCAGGCAGGCATTCATTCTTATCAGTGCCTGCCTAGTCTCTATTTGAAATAAAAACAGACTCTGCAGTCCAAGAAGAACAACAGTGCTCTAGACACTCAGCGAAAAAGTCTTGAGTATGCAAGATTTACTAGAAATGACACATTATACAAGTCATGCATTTTTCTTTTCTTCTCTCTTTTTCCAGTCTGAAGTTAATATCTCCTCATGTGATTATCTCATGTCTCACCAGAAAGGGTATTTACCAAGTCTTAGTTTGATGCTGGGGTGGAAAATCACTCTTCATTTTCAGCACTTTATAACTGATTCTATTTTGGTTACAAGTAATTAATAATGTTTATTTCCAAGTTCAAACTGGAACTGAGAAAACAAAAAGCACACGACAACCTACTACATATGTTAAGACAACAATATTAGGTTGTGGGTGGAAAAAAGCAAAAGTAATTGAGATGAACTTCACTTAAACACTCAAAGCTATGAAAACAAAGCCAG
Source organism: Enhydra lutris kenyoni (assembly GCF_002288905.1). Classification (NCBI taxonomy): domain Eukaryota; kingdom Metazoa; phylum Chordata; class Mammalia; order Carnivora; family Mustelidae; genus Enhydra; species Enhydra lutris. The sequence continues at coordinate 13,258,609 of NW_019154110.1, forward strand.
TATGGAATTTACAAAATTATCAGGGACAGGAAACTTAAGAGACTGAAAATAAAGAATAAAGATAAATGGGATCTTCTCTTATTGTAAGACATGTAAATAATGGGATTCTTTCCTAAGATAGAACCAATTTTGCTTAACAAATTTAAAAATGGTCCTGCAAAAGGAGCAAAGAGTTTAAGTTCCAAATTTACAGATGAAATTAAAATTTTAAAGTAAGAAATACCAAATTCATGACAATAAATTGAGAGATCATGTGAACTTGAGCAAGAAGAAATTAACAGTGTAGAACAAAGTAAGAAAACACATTTAGGGAAAAATTATTTAAATATAAAATGATGGGTTATAAGAGTTTTATATTATGAACAAAGAAAAGGGAACTGGGAGTAGTCTCCCAAGTAAATGGTTTATTGAAGTTAACAGTTTATTAAAAACATCAGCAAAATGCATTGGCAAAAGGACAATAGTTGCAGAAATCTGAAAAAACATGAGTATAGTAATGCCCTTAGAAAATCATGTGCAGATCTGATAACTTCATGTTAGGAAAGATATAAAAGAATTAGATAATGAGCCATGAAAAAAAAAAAAAGGGATCAAAGACTTTTAGGGGCTCTTAGATATAAAAGTAAATGATTACTTTCTCTAGAAAGGCTGAAAAGGGAACCAACATGAAATCTACAGAGTTACGAAAAGAGGAAAGGGGAAGTGTTAAAAAAAAAAATCTTCTAATGCTAGAATGAGGGTGGCACCCTTTATGATGTGAGAGAGGCAAATTTAAAACCAACAAATGGCAGCACTGCTTTAATAAAAGGCTGTGAACTTACTGAAGTCCTTACCTCAAGAAGTAGTAAACACACAAATTTTTATAGGTTTTGATCAATTAATTCATGCAGATCTATATGAGGGAAGGAGATAGAGAAGTCTAGAATACATGTGTACTTTTGAGGGGAGGACTGAATTAATTATTATGCCCTCTTTCTGGTATCCTAGTGCTTGAGTTTAAAAGCACGACAGTCAGGTTTTTACACTTCCAAGACAGGAAAATAACAAACCAAACACCTTGGCTAATTAGAAAAAAAAAACATCTTTCGTGGGGCTCATGGGTGGCTCAGTCAGTTAAGCGTCTGCTTTCAGGTCAGGTCATGATCCCAGGGTCCTGGAATTGAGCCCTGTGGCAGGGTCCCCGCGTGGTGGGCAGTCTGCTTCTCCCTCTGCCCCTCCCATGTGCTTGTGCCTATATGCTTGCTTGGGCACACACACACACTCTCTCTCTCTCTTTCTCAAAAAAATAAAATCTTTAGGAAAAAAAAACAAAAAACAAATTTTGTAATAGGAAATGAGCATAATAGTTATCCTACTGTTCGTGTTTTGCATTAAACTCTGATCCAGGGGGGGCGCCTGGGTGGCTCAGTGGGTTAAGCCTCTGCCTTCGGCTCAGGTCATGATCTCAGGGTCCTGGGATCGAGTCCCACATTGGGCTCTCTGCTCAGCGGAGAACCTGCTTCCTCCTCTCTCTCTCTCTCTGCCTGCCTCTCTGCCTACTTGTGATCTCTCTCTCTCTGAAATAAATAAATAAAATCTTTAAAAAAAAAAAAAAAAAACAACAAAAAAACTCTGATCCAGGGCCAAAACCCCTGAGTGCACTCAGCAGGTATAACAGAAGGTGGGTTTGTATTCTTATGTTGATTTGCGAACTCATGAGCAAAACCACAGCATACATAGTCTGTTGATCCGCGTTTCAATGAAAGGGGCCTTTCCGAAGGCATTTTACAAAAGGTGTTTGAAACATAACCTGAAAAAAAATCTTTAAATTAGCTTAACAAAGGTAACCTAATGCCTAGCCACTGCTAATTTTTCCCCTATATCTGTAAACAGGTGTGCAAATGAAAAGAACAAAGCAGACATAAAACAAAACTATATTCCACTCCAATATACAAAGCAAACTGACAAAAAAAATCTTAACCATTTATTACTTACTGTGCTTCGCTAATGGCTAGGCTACATTAACCTCTTATTTTCATTTTAAAATCTAGATTCACTTATAAGTGCTCCTTCATCAAAAGAAAATTTTTTTTCTATTTTAATTTGACCACTGAGAGTTAGTGAGAATTGTTAGAATACAACAATTTTAAACTTCCACTATTCTATATTCTTTCCTGGGAAGACAAACAAGCTCAAAAATTTTCTACCACTTGTTTTCTCTAAATTTATTTTGATACCAAAAAAGTAAACAGAATAAAAATGATTTTTAGGAGGTTGGATTTAAATGTATTCATTAAGTTTATTTTTAAAAGAAAAGTCTGGCTGAGATGACGATGTTAAATACAGAAATACACATGTAAAAAGAAATGGATTCAGGAATGTACAATGAGTAGATAAGTTTCCCAGTGGCCATTCACTCGCAGCTTGTGTCAAGCTGCAACTCCTGTTCAGTTAGTTAGTTAATACTACTATTAAAATGGGTTAAAGAAATAGAGAAGACCTCAGAAAACAAATAAGGAATAAAAGTCTGGGAGTGGGGTGGTGAGAAAAAGAGTTCAAAATAAAGTAAGAGTTTCCTGAGAAAACAAATAAAATGAGGCATTAAGAATTCCACAGTAAAACATGCTAAGTGTGTGTGCTCAGAAACTACAACTATAGAACTATTTCAAGTGCTACCTTTTCTCATTAAGTCCAACACAAGTGACCTTTGTGTACCAAAGCTAAATGTGCTAGCATTTGCAATATCCTGCAACAGAATCCTTCAAAAGAGGCCACTTAAAATTGCTTAATCTTGATGGTACTTTGTGGTAAAATCATGAGCCAGCCTGAAAGAAGATCTAGCAGGCCTGTCTTCAAAAACGAAACGCTGCTGGGTGTGGTTGATTCTGAAAAGAGAAACTACAGTAAATCCTGGTAGCTCTGACATGCCTTTAAACGATAAAGAAATGGGCTTAACATGTGTCTCTCCTGTTCATTATGGTAAAGCTGATCAGTTCAACCACTTGCAAACAGGGAAAAGATCTTGAGGACAGGAAGCTTTTCTGTGGAAGTCCTGACGCAACACAAACCATAGCAGTTACTGCAAAGCTTAATGCAAACCCTCTAGAGTCCACGTTGACAAATTCTTTAACAAGCCCTGTGGTTACAGGGAAGCTGGTTTCACTCTGACTCACTCCTACTCAAACAGTTTACTGGAAATGAAGGGGAGGGGGAATTTTCAGAGAAGTCATGTGATGACCAGACAAACCACAGCCAGTAAAGGTTCGACAGAGTCAAAAACAGGTCCCAGCAACAACTGACACCCAGTGAGTTCAACTGGCACTAAAGTATACAAAAATAGTCCTGTTAGGTTTCAGGTCATCCACACCATGAACTCTTTCATAAATCTCTGTATGTAAAAGAACAGATAGTTCACAGGGGGAAAAACCAGCAGGCAGTGATATGGTACGGGCAACTGCAAACACTTTATAGGAAAATGTGCTTAACAGAGTACAGCATCAAAGGAATGTTAAAGCACTCTGGTGAGTGTATAAATAATCATTATTAAATGCTTTCCCAAAGTCTCTAAACTCAAATGTTCAAACACATATTCTATCATTACCAAAAGAATGTCAAAGAACCTTTAATTATCATCTTGCACTTTGGGGGATGTTCACTGGGTAATCTAGTCTACTGCATAGAGAGAAACATAGCAGCCATAAGAATGAGAATTACCATTAGGACTGGCAAGCTTTTTTGTGTTCTGTGCTTTCACTAAAAAAATAATGTAATTTTTTTAAATTATTTCTGAACAGGAAAGGATCTTATTAACCTAAAAAAAAAGGTTTTTTGGGCCTTAAATACATTTAATACCGACTAGTAAGATAAAAGATACTAGCATTTAAACATAATTTGGTGGTTTAGCCTTAATAAATCAGATTAAGTGGCAAATATTCATCAATTTAGATTTTATAGTCCTAAACAGAAGCTAAAAACATGCTCCCTTAAAACAGGATTAAATCCAGAAATTATAAAAATGCCTCTAAGGAAATACTTAACCTAAGATGATGTACAGACTCGTGACTTACACTCAACAGGAAAACTAGCTGATCACTTTAACAATGGAGGAAAAAACTGCATTCTCTTGGGGCGCCTGGATGGCTCAGTTGTTAAGCATTTGCCTTCGGTTCAGGTCATAATTCAGGGGTCCTGGGACAGAGCCCCACATTGGGCTCAGCAGGAAGCCTGCTTCTCCCTCTCCCACTCCCCCTGCTTGTGTTCCCTCTCTCTCATTTCTCTCTCTCTCTGCCAAATAAATAAATAAAATCTTAGGAAAAAAAGAACTGCATTCTCTTAACAGATGAAGTTTTAAGAAAATTAAATTTCTTACTTCTGCCTTAATTCTCAATTTCCTATAGGAGTAACAAGAAACAGTAAATTTCACATGGTCAGCAACCTAATATTTTGTGCAAAAGAATCTAAGTAGCTAGGTCAGTTGGACAGATGGTGTTTAGGAAAGCAAACTTATTCAAACCATATTCTTCCAAGTAAATATGTACAAAATTCCTGCTCTATTGTGTAAGCTTTAAACACAAAAATACCACAACCACCCCCATGCTCCCATTTCCCACTGCTTCAATAATACTGGCCGCTCTAATCTTTTATGATACATCAAGTGAATAGGTTACTTTATTTTTTAAACTTCTTTAGTCCTAATGTTTCTGATTTTCCTCTTTTCTTTGGCTATGCAGCCTACAGAAAAAACAAGTTGCCACAAGAAATTTCATTTGTTTCTAAAATACAGAATTTTATGAGTTTTCTTTTACTTACTGTGAATTTAAAAATTATTAGACATTTAATTACTGATGTTTCTTATATTATCTTCAAGTCTTGTTCTCAGATGACTATTAAACTCAAAGATGCAGAACAATTCAGTCTTTCTTATGTAAAATGATCTGTGTTCACTGCAGTTTACATTTTACTTTGCAGTGGAGTGAGACTATTAAATGAACGTGTTTCATGTAATGTACATTTTCACTCTTGATATTTCTTAATTTATTCAAAGTATCTACCACATGAATAGTATGTGCAAGACTAGGTAGGTGTTGTTGCAAATAATTTTTATGGTCTCCTCTCAAGCAATTTACAGACTCCTGGGAGAGATGAGAAAAGTCCAGGAATCATTTTATTTTAAAAAAGATATTTTTTTATTCTGTTTTTTAAAAGAAAACTCTATCCCCAACACGGGGCTTGAGCTCACCACCCCGAGATCAAGAGTCACATGCTTTCCCCACTGAGTTAGACAGGTATCCCAGAAAGCCCATAAACATGGACTTCATTTTAAATGAAGGTAGAAAATGACACAAGAAAGTTACAGCAGGAAACAGTTTCTGGGGATTAGGAAGATTTTTGAGCAGCAAAGTTTCATGACATGGTATTTTTTTTTTTAAAGTTATTTTTGTAATTTTGTTCAGGAATAGGTTGGGGGACAAAACTAGTAAAGAGGAGACCTACTGGGAAGTCACTGGAAATGTTCAGGGAAGACGTGGTAAAGACCTGAACCAGAGAGGGCAGATATGAAGATATTAAGGAGGTAGAGTCAAAAGGCCTTGAAGAACAACTGGATATGGGAAACAAGGAGGGAGTCAGATGACTCAGTTTTGACTGTGATTATGAGGACAGTGACATCATTAACAGAAATCAGGAACAAAGAAGAAAAAGAATATCACAAAGAGAATAATTAAACCTTGCATGAGGGGTGCCTGGGTGGGTCAGTCAGTTAAGTGTCTGACACTTGATTTTGGCTCAGGTCATGAGACCGAGCCCTGCGCTGGGCTCCCTCCCCACTCAGCGCAGAGTCTGCTTGCGATTCTCTCCCTCTCCCTCCATCCCTCCCTTGGCTTGCACATGTACTCTCTCTCTCTCTCTAAATAAAATCATAAAAAAAACCTTGCATGAAATACTCCACCAAGCACATAAACAGCTATCTAGACTTATATTTTATAAATTATGCTAGAACAGTTCAAGGTCATAGGAAGCTACATTTATTCATGTCTACCTCCCACAGACATCTAATGAAAACATGATAGAAAGCCAAGAACAAAAGGAAGTCAATTTAGTGGAAAAATACTGCCTAATCTCATACTGTACTCACAAAAATAAATAAGGTACCATTAAGAATCTGAATTCAAATAAATGTATTAATAATCTCTTCTTCTCAAAATATTTATGGTACAAAATCCAACCATTACTCAAAACTACAATTTAAGCAAATACTTAGCTGTAAAATTGCTACCTAGTAACAATTTCCTAGGAAAAGCATATACACCCTTTAACCCAGTTGGAGAACACATGATAAAGAAATGAGAGCCAAGTATTTTTTTCATTCTTCCTGCTGATAAACTTATTCTATCAAAGGGCTTTACCTAGATGAATAAAAAACACATTTTCTACCTCAGTCTCAGGCAATCTTAACATTTAAATACCCACTCATATTACTCATTTTACTTAATTTCCTGTTTTAGCTACAGCTGATCCAACTTTTCTATATTTTAGTGCTCCTATCAAATTGGGGGTTTTACAAAATGCTTGTCTCTGTGAGGAAATTCCAGGACCAAAGTCAGATAAACTTCTGGATCCCTGTGAAACTGAATACTATAGAAACTTTTTAAATTACAATCACTAAGATATAACTAAAAGATGTCAGTAGAGTTACAGTTTACCAAATAAATAAAAACATAGTATCTATTTATATATCAATAACTATTTACAAAAATATAATATCTAATTTGTAGCAATAAAGTGTACAAAACTAACATACTGACACCATGGGAAAATGTTGGAATGACACAGAAATAGCTAGTTACTTAAAGGTGAGAAAGTTAGAGTTCTATATTAAAAGTATTTTAATAAATATTTAAAGATGAAAGAATCAAACCATAAATACACTAAAAGGAAATATGGCTGAATATTCACTATATAATCATAATCATTCAGTAAGATAATTTTAGGCATTACTTCAAAAGGCAAAGTCTAAGATACTAGAATTTTTGAAAAAGTAAACTTTTTATCCAAGAAAAGCATAATAAAAACACACACAATAAACAATATGGAAAAACAGCAGAAGCATATGACAAAAGAAATCTCCTTAAAAATGTTAATAAGTCAGAAATATACTAAACATGAAAAACAGGTAAATAAACTAGTTAGATGAAGTTTGTTCTCTCTTTTTTTGCTTATCTGCATTTTCAACATGTTATACAATGAACATACTTTGTAACCAGAAAGAAAGTTGTTATAAAAATTGAAGATGTAGAAAGTATTTGATGACACTGAAAAACGTTTATGGGATGTTTTAATATTCAAAACAAGTCACAAAGCAGTAAATACAATTCACTCTTTAGAAAAACAACTGAAGGATAGAGGAATTATTTTTAAACACACACATAAATTTTCCACAATGACCTGTGTCACTTCATAATAACACAATTTTAAAAATCAGCATCAAATGTCTATGACATACATATGAAAAAGGAACTTCAGACTAATATTTATAGTATGATTCTAGTTTTTATTTTTTAAAAGTTATATATCCAAAGAAAACAGTTGAGAATGTGTTGATTATTATTTCACTCTGGGAAGTAGGTATGCGGGCTTTCACTTTTTTCTTTTTAAAGATTTTATTTATTTATTTGACAGACAGAGATCACAAGTATGCAGAGAGGCAGACAGAGAGAGGCAGGCAGAGAGGTGGGAGGGAAGCAGGCTCCCTGCTAAGCAGAGAGCCAGCTGCGGGGCTTGATCCCAGGACCCTGAGAGGCTTACTTAACCCACTGAGCCACCCAGGCGCCCCAGGGCTTTCACTTTTTACTTTTACTACTTCTGCAATGTTTCAACCCTATTACTTTAAGAACTTATGTAATTTTAAAATATGCAAATTTGGAAAAATAACAGAAGAAAAGAGCCTAAAACAAATTTGTTACTGAAAAGATAAAAAATATTTTTAAGATCACTATTTACAAATAAAAGACCAAAAAACCCTTGTAAATTGTTATAAATTTATTTGCCTAATGAAAACCTTAAAAACAAAAACAAGAATGTGTCACAAAAGTGTATCAAACAGCTGAGGTATAATAGAGCTTATTGGACACAGTAATAGTCCACAGTGTTATTAGGAACAAACAAAAACAAAAACTTATTTTTGCTAAGCCACAGTTAGAAACTCTTCTTTAAATTATGAATTAAAATATTAGCACTATCTCAGATAATTTATAATGTGGAAAACTGGCAATAGTCCCCTCCCAACTATTCTACCCCCACTCCTATAACCACAAATAAATAAAGAAAAGTTATAAACCTCACACAACCCCTTGTCTAAATCTGGGGTTAAAGTTTACAGGGATAAATATACCCACATAAGCTAAAATCTGTAATAAGGCACAAAACTGGTGAAAACTGGTAAAAAACCAAAACAATGAAAGGCCATAAAGAAAGAAAAATCAAATCATTACAGGAAAAAGAAAAAAATTTTAAATTGGTTCTTCACTTTTTATTGCATTAACCTAGAGGAAAATGTTGCTATGCTGTAGTACAGTAAGCAGAGTACTAATCTTGATGTTGAAAAACTGGGTTGGGTGATGGCTCTGAGATTCCCTGGCTGTGTTCTTGAATGTACTTCCTGTCCAAATCAGGAAAAATATCCCTACTTCGGAGCTATACTGTGGCAGTTCATTTAAGGGCCTTATACATAGTTTTATTGATCTCAGAAAGAAAATCAGTAGTTGTCAGGGATGAATTATTTCACTTTTTCTAGTCTGACTGCACAACTGGTTGATGTACATATAACTGCAATTCTGGGTAAAAATTTTAAATGAAATATTCGTAAAGAATATGTAATTTCTGGGGCGCCTGGATGGCTCAGTGGGCTGAGCCTCTGCCTTCGGGTCGGGTCATAATCTCAGGGTCCTGGGACTGAGCCCTGGATTGGGCTCTCTGCTTGGTGGGGAGCCTGCTTCCCCCACCCCCCTGCCTGCTGCTCTGCTTACTTGTGATCTCTCGCTCTCTGTCAAGTAAATAAATAAAATCTTTAAAAAAAAAATGTAATTTCTGATTAAAGGACATGAAACAGAATGCCCACATTTTGCTTACTTGATTTTTCAATAGAGGCAGATATAAAATTAGGGAATAAGAAATACATAGTTTATCCTAAAACAGTGATTGTAATTATTGGCTTTATAGGATGAAAGCAGCCAAACCTCATAACCATCAGAAATAGTGCGTGCAGGCTGGTTTCCACGACTCAAAACAAACAAAGCAGAATTAGAGAAGATATAGTCAAAAAGTAACTAAAATAATCAGGGCCATAACAGATGAACAAAAAAGATTACTGCCCTAATGGTAGAGAAAGGTTAAGTATTTTCAAGACTCCAAAGTCTTCAAGAATTCAAATTATACATACGAGATGAAGCATAATTTACTTCATCAAATTCTAGAAGATCTGAGTTTTTAGAGATAGAGCTTTTAAATGGTAACAAGTTTAGAGAATGTATTATTTATAATCCTAGAATAAAAAACTTGCAAAGAATGAAATGAGTCATCCAGTTAGTATTATACACAATGCAGGAAGTGCTATGCATGGATCTATGGAAGACAGCAGAGAGAGAGATAAGGTATTCATTCTTTTTGAAATAGCAGTTCCATTTGTACACAATTAAAATTAATAGGCAGTTGGGATTCTGGTTTTGTTTTGTCTTAATATTGAGCCACTGTGGGCCTCAGAAACCTCTACCCACTAATTCTAAGACAAAGTTTACCTCTACAGTTTCTCAGCATGACTATATTCTCTTGACATAGGAGACACAACTTTTTGGATATTTGACAAGTTCATTACTTTCCCCTTTCAAGGAAGTATGTCTAAATTCTTTTCAACAATCTCTTACATTATATAAATTCAAGACCATTTACCATCTCATTCCCCTCCTATAAAGAAATTTTGGCTTGTCAGTGTTCTATTCTGTTAAAAATGATATCACAGGAAGAGTCCCACTTCAAGATAACCAAGGAAGACCTTCGTTCCTGTAGTAGATTAGAGATGGCTGCAAATTGTTGCTTATTCCTCTCAATGACAGGTAGGATCTAATTTGTCTCTCTGAATTTGGGCTAGCTTTAGTGACTTACTTGGCCAAGAAAATATGGCAAAGTGACTAGGATTTCTGAGGTTACATCGTAAGAAACCTTGCATCTTTCACCTAAATTAGTTCTGAACGCATGTTTTTGGAACTCAGGTGCCGTGATATGAGGAAGCCGAAGAATCTCCATAAAGGGTAACTTGAGGTCCCAAACTAACAGTCCAACTGAACTCCAAGCCAACAGCCAGAATCAATTTGTCAGTCAAGTAAGTAAGCCATCTTGAAAGAAATTCTTCAATTTATAGTCAAGCCATTTTCAGTAAATTTCATATATGTGAGCACTATAAATGTTTTTTTGTTTTAAACCAGTAAATATTGAGTAGTTTCTTACTCAGCAATAAGCTGGAACACCTCCTATCTTCATAATAACCCCCAAAATAAAAAATAGAAACATGAACTCTGACTTTGATGGAATGAGCATTAATGAAGATAAGGGAAGATGGAAAAAAAGGTTATACCTGAGAACCTACAGTGAAAGATATGGAAGAGGAGAAAAGCAATCTGCATTATAGAGCTCCAAAAAGGACTTTCAGCTGAACTGCAGAAGAGGCTGGGGTAGGGCAAAACCAAGGAGACTGTAGTTTATTTTTAAAGATCTATTTATTTTAGAGAAAGAGCACGAGTCGGGGGAGGGGCGGAAGGAGAAGATACAAAAGCAGACTCCTCACTGAGTGTGGAGCCTGACAGGTGGCTCAGTCTCATGACTCTGAGATCATGACCTGAGCCAAAATCAAGAGTCAGACACTTAACTGATGGGAGCCATCCAGGTTCCCTGAGGAGACTATATAAGAAGTAGACCCCTAGGCCCCACCCCTACTTGGCACAGACAACTTCCCTTAGCCCCGTAAAAGACATTAAGTATAGTCTCTAGACAAAGTAAAGCAAAGGTTCTGGGCTCAGGACATGTTTATGCAGGTATCCATAGTCTGAACACTAAGTGAGTTAAATGATAAGTCTATATGGTAAATGACCATCTCTAACCCCACTTTATAGCCTAGCTTTACAAAGCAACAAAGTTAATATTCCCCAAGTAAGAAATTGGAGGATCCATCTAGAGAAAATGAACTATCCGAAATGAAAGAGCCACAGAAACTGATATATATGGAGGTTCCAATAAATAAGATGACCTGCCACTCCTACAACTTGCCTCCACACACACACCTTACATTCAGCCTTTATGTGCCTTATTCTTACATATAAACAGAAAAATGAGGATCACTAAGCTTAGAGGAAAGCTTCCAATATGAAGCAGCACAAAGGAAAAAAACATGCCTGGAGTAACAAAAAACCTGAAGAAATGAAGTATCTTCAAACACGTAAGAAACTAGTATGCCTGGGTGGCTCAGCTGGTTAGTGTCTGACTCCTGATTTTGGCTCAGGTCATGATCTCAGTGTTGTGAGACTGAGCCTGCGTCAGACTCCATGTTCAGCAGGGAGTCTACTTGAGATTCTCTCTTTCCTTCTCCTTCTGCCCCTTCCCTCTGTGCTCACACTCATGCACACACTCTCTCCATCTCTAAAATAAGTAAATCTTAAAATAAATAAATAAACCATTTCTTGAAAATATAATACAAATCACTTTCTGAAAATAAACAGGAGAGTGGAAACACAGTATAATATTAGAGTTAGAAGATAAAATTGAGGAAATTGCATACAAAGTAGAACATGATAAATATTAGGAGCAAAATGATTAAAAAAAAAAAAATCAAAAGAGTAAGTGTTGGAGGCCCCACACCAAAATAATGAGAATTCCAGAAAGCAAAAACAGAGAATAAAGAGGGTAAATTGACGCAGAAAAAATACAAGAACATTTCTCCAAACTAATGGACTCTAGATTGACAAGCTTCTGAGTATTTAGTAGAATAAAATTTTAAAGACCCTCCCCCCAAAATTTAAAGACCCATACCTCAGATAATGAGTAACATATCAAGAGAAGAAAATAAAACAACCAAAAAAGAATACCTACAAAGAGGAGTCAGGATGGCATTAGCTCCATCAATATCAACACCAGAGGTCTGAAGATGACTGAGCAATGACTTCCAAATTCTAAGTTAAAAAAATGATTTTCAACTTAGAATACTACATTTAGTTAATTGATTAAGTGTGAATGAAGGGCACAGAATTTTCAGAATTTCCATCAGGAAACTACGGTAGAATGTACTCAACCAAAATGAAGGAATAAGGCAAGAAAGAAAAAAACAAGGGGTGCCTGGTTGGCTCAGTCCGTAGAGTATGCAACTCTTGGTCTTAGAGTCACTGAGTTTGAGTCCCATGTTGGGGTAGAGATTACAAAAAAAAAATAAGAACAAACAAAAACAGAAGAAGAGATCCAAATGGAAAAAGAAGCAACTGTGCAGAGGGAATCCAAGAGAATGCAGTCCTGATTGCATTGTGTGGGGAGAGGGTAGTTCCTGAGTGAGGACTCTCAAGAAAGAAAATAGAATTGGTAATATTTTATAGGTGTTACCAAGTGGAAAGTGATATAGAAAGGTGTCTCACAGAGCTGGTAGAAGGGAGAGAAGAGACTGAATGCACATGAAAAAATGTTAATTCCAAAACAAAAAGTTAAAAAAAAGAAAAAGAAAAAGGAAAACAGCGACAGTATACTAGTTGACTTAACAGAGAACAATACTTAGACCCGTTTGGCATCCAATCCACAGCATAAAAATTTAAGACTACAAGCATCCTAGACTTATTCTACTTTAGCTTTTTGATTTTATATAGATGAAAAAATGAGTTTTTGAAATGTTATATGACATACACTAACTATTGCCTAAATTTCAGATCTATCAGTTGTTGCTATTGAAGATACTCAGCCATTTAGTCTATGGATGGACATGGTTTCAGTAGTTGGAATATACTAATGACATGGGCATTCTGAGTTCTGGTTCTAGCTCTACTTCTAAGTGTAAAATTAGGGAGGTACCAACTTCTAGATCTGAAGTTTTCTGTAAGATTAGAAGAACAGTACCTTTCCAGACTATTTTAGTTATTAACACAAGGCTCAAATTAGATACTGGGTTTTAAAAACCATTAAAAATAATTAAAAAGTTGTTTATAGTAGTAACAATTATTAGCATTAATATAAATATTATGACGTGAGGAGAAGAGACATAGTATCTGGTTGATAGATAAGGCAAAGCAAATACCAAGGCCAACTTGTCTCTTTCCACACAGAACAAATTCTCGTAGCTCTTTGGTTCATTTGTTTTATATTTGGTTACTTGGCTATTCTATATTCATATTTGAAAATTTTGTTTTCAATTAAAAACCATAACTGTTCTTAGTGGATTTCCACCTAATAATGCCTTTTTAAAAAGTCCATCTGTTGGGGAGCCTGGGTGGCTCAGTTATTAAGCGTCTGCCTTCAGCTCAGATCGTGAGCTGAAGGGTCCTAGGACTGAGCACCACGGTCATGCTCCTTGCTCAGCAGGAAGCCTGCTTCTCCCTCTCCCACTCCTCCTGCTTGTGTTCCCTCTCTATCAAATAAATAAATAAAATCTTTTAAAAAATTACAAAAATAAAAAGCCCATCTGTCATTAAAATGTGTTTTCTGGGGCGCCTTAGTGGCTTACATGGTTAAGCATCTGCCTTGGGCTCACGTCATGATCTCAGGGTCCTGGGACTGAGCCCCATGTCAGGCTTCCTGCTCAGCGGGGAGCCTGCTTCTCCTTCTTCCTCTGCTGCTCCCCCTGCTGTGCTCTCTCTCTCTCCCTCTCTCTCAAACAAATAAATAAAATCTTAAAAAAAAAAAATACATACATATGTTTTCTTTCCCCTCAGGGTAATGGTTTTTTGAGTCTCTGATTCCACTGAGAAGAAAACTATGAACTCGTTCCTCATAAAAATATGTGTGTGCTTATGTGGGCACACATACTTATAAACACAAAACAGTAAGACAATTTTTCAAACAATTTCATTTCATAGGTTCATGAACACATCTGGGAAGGGATCTCTCTTTTATATCTTTCTTATTTTTGTCTATGTTGATTTCTACTGTCATTCCTAAGATGGAGACTCAATCAGATGATAATATTCTTAGGAATTTTCCTGCAAAGAATAAAACACCGGTTTTATAACATTAAGATAGAGGTTGAGGGTGCCTGGGTGGCTCAGTGGGTTAAAGCCTCTGCCTTCAGCTCAGGTCATGATCCCAGGGTCCTGGGATCAAGCTCCGAATCCGGCTCTCTGCTCAGCGGGGAGCCTGCTTCCTCCTCTCTCTCTGCCTGCCTCTCTGCCTACTTGTGTTCTCTGTCAAATAAATAAAATCTTAAAAAAAAAAAAAGTTTAAGATATAGGTTGATATATAGTTTATACTCAGGCTTAAATGCCTCAGCCTTAACCCCACCCCCCACTGTTAAAGGTAAGTTTATCATAATTATCCTTTCTTTTTTTAAAAAAGTAATATGGGACGCCTGGGTGGCTCAGTGGGTTAAAGCCTCTGCCTTCAGCTCAGGTCATGATCCCAGGGTCCTGGGATCAAGCCAGGCTCCCTGCTGAGAAGAGAGCCCGATGTGGGACTCGATCCCAGGACCCTGAGATCATGACCTGAGCCGAAGGCAGCGGCTTAACCCACTGAGCCAGCCAGGCGCCCTCAGTAGCATTTTTTAAAGTTTATTTTTAGTAAACTCTACACCCAGGATGGGGCTCAAACCCACAACCCCAAGAGTTGCATGCTCTTCCAACTGAGCCAGCCAGGTGACCCCAAAATCAGTTGCATTTGTATACAATAATAATGAAGTATCAGAAAGAGAAATTAAGAAAACAATCCCATTTATATTTGCATTATAGCACACAAATGAAAAAAATTGAAGACACAGATAAATGGGGAAGATAGTCTATGTTCATAGATTGGAAGAATATTGTTAAAATGTCCATACTACTCAAAGTAATCTACAGATTCAATGCAATCCCTTTCAAAATTCCAAAGGCAGTTTTCACAGAAATAAAATAAAACAACTCCAAAATCTGTATGGAACCGCAAAAGACCCAGAGTAGCCAAACCAATCTTGACAAAGGTCAACAATGCTGGGCTGGAGGCATCACGCTTCCTGATTCCAAATAACATTACAAAGCTATAGTAATCAAAACTGTATGGAATTAACTTAAAAACAAACACATAGATCACTAGAAAAGAACAGAGAGCCCAGAAAGAAACTCACACCCATATGGCCAATTAATCTGAAACAACGGAGCCAAAAACACACAATGGGGAAAGGACAGCCTTTTCAATAAATAGTGTTGGGAAAACTGGATGGCCACATGCAAAGGAATGAAAATGGACCCCTATCTTACACCATTCCAAAAAATCAACTCAAAATGGATTAAAGGATTTGAATAAAATATCCAAAACCATCAAATCATAAAACACCTAGAGAAAACACAAAGAGACAGGCTCCTTGACACTGGTCCTGGAAATGATTTTTTTTTGGACAGAACACCACAGCAAAGGCAACAAAAGCAAATAAGTAGAATTCTATCAAACTAAAGAGTTTCTGTATAGCAAAGGAAACCATCAACAAAAACAAAAAGATAACCTACCCAAAAGGAAAAAATATTTATGAATTCTATATGTGGTAAGGGGTTAATATCCAAAATATATAAGGACTCCTACAACTCAACAGAAAAGAATCTGACTGAAAAATGGGCAAGGTATCTGAATAGATATATTTTCCAAAGACAAACCATTGATGGTCAACAGCTACATGAAAAGGTATTCAACATTGCTAATTATCAGAAAAACACAAATCAAAACCCCAGTGAGGTTATCCATTCATAAATGTTAGAAAGCCTATCATCTTTTTTTTTTTTTTTTAAGGTAAGCTTTATGCCCAATGTGGGGCTCAAACTCCTGTCCCTGAGATCAAGGGTCGTGCTCCATCAACTAAGACAACCAGGTGCCCAGAAAGCCTATCATCAAGAAGACAAAAGATACTAAGTGTTGGTGAGGATGCGGTGAAAAGAGAACCCATGTGCACTGTTTAGGGACATGTAAATTGGTATAGTCAGTATGGAGAGTCCTCAAAAATTAAAAATAGAACAATCATATGATCCAGCAATTCTACTTCTGGGTATTAATCCAAAGGAAACAACCAATATCTTGAAAAAATATCTGTACCCCCCAAGTTTACTGTAGCATTATTTATAATAGCCAAGACATGGAAACAACCTAAGTGTCCACTGATGGATGAATAAAGAAAATGTGGGAAATACATACACACACACACACACGCAGAAATATCATCCCCCATTAAAAAAGAAGGGAATCCTCCCATATGCAACAACATAGATGGGCCTTAAGGGTATTGTGTTAAATGAAATAAGACAGAGAAAGACAAACACTGTATAATCTAATTTATTGTGGAATAAAGTAATAGATATGGAGAAATAATAGATATGAAAAGTAATAGATATGGAGAAGTAATAGATATGGAGAAAAGTAATAGATTATTTTTAAGTAATAGATATGGAGAAAGTAATAGTAATAGATATGGAGTAAGTTTAGTAATAGATATGGAATAATAGATATGGAGAAAAGATTGGTAGTGCTAGAGGCAATGGGGAGGAGCAGTGGATGATGGTGGTGAAATAAAGCCAGCTTTCAGTTATAAAATAAATGAATTCCAGGGATGTATACTGCATGATGACATGTTAACAATACTGTATTGTATATTTGGAAATTGCTAAGTTGCTAAGAGAGTAGATCTTGAAAGTTCTCATCATAAGAAAAAAAACTGTAACTATGTATGGTGATAGGTATTAACTATTATTGTGATAATCATTTTGCAACATGTATGTATAGTAAATCATTAGGTTGTATACCCAAAATGAATACAACTTTATATGTCAATTATATTTCAATTTTTTTAAAAAAATTCAGTAGTTAAAATGAAAAAATAAAACAAAGGACTAATGGTACAACTGTTTCACAGATGTGGCCAAAATCAAGACTGCAAATGATATATATAAGAAATTTGTATACTCCAACGTATAATGAGCAAGCAGCTGTCCTGTCTTTATATTCCATCCAGTACACTAATTTTTTAGAGAATTAAAGATAATGATTATAAAAGCAATATTGGATTATCTAGCTAGAATTATTATTGCTTGCTTTTATTACTATCTAAAACTGGGACTATGGTTCCCTTTTCTCTGGCACATTAAAAATAAATTAGAAGAACATAAAATAAAAACCATCTTTTCCCCTTTAAAAAAAAGAAGAAATTATATATAAAATATATCTCACATCCATCAAAATCAATGAAAACTGAACACAAGCAAAAAAGATCTGTGTATTCTTTGAAACAATAAGAAATACTTATTTTGGCAAGTAGCTAAGTAAATAAGTACTAAAAAATACGAGGTACCCTAGAAATCTTTAAGAAGAAAATTCAGTTTTTGCTCCTGTTCATATTCATATTTTTTTAAATTTTTTTAATTTATTTAACACACAGACAAGATCACAAGTAGGCAGAGAGGCAGGCAGAGAGAGAGGAGGAAACAGGCTCCCCGCTAAGCAGAGAGCCCGATGCGGGGCTCGATCCCAGGACCCTGAGATCATGACCCGAGCTGAAGGCAGAGGCCTTAACCCACTGAGCCAGTCAGGTGCCCCCATATTCATATATTTCTATTACCTAGGGCACTTTTATTAGATTGCATATTGTAAAAATTTAATGTGTGTATACAGGAGGGGGATAGTAATTGGTAGAAAAAGCAAAAAGAGATGATGAATGACTCAGGAAACATACAATGCAAAGGAGAACAAGAAAAACAGAAAAGATGAAAAAAAGTACTTAGAGAAACAATACAAACACTAATTCTACAGACTTCATGTGACTTCAAAATGATACAGTACTGATTATACTGTCTTTAAAGTTTCCTGAACCACAGTTTCTTCAGCTTGTCTATAAAATGGTGATAATAGTATCTATTACCATGATAAATAAGAGATAAAACTGCTTATGGGAAAAATTATAGACTGAAGTTAAATTACTCAGTAACTGTCAAAAGATTAAAAAAAACCTGAGAGCCAAAGAAATAAAGTATCTTGTCAGAATTCTTAGTTGACATTATGATGAGCTCAGTTCTAGGGCAACCTTACAATTACGGGGATAAGAAGTTTTTGTTTTGTTTTGAATTACAAAAAGAGAAAAGCAACATGTTAATATCAAGGAAGGAAGAGGCTGTAAAGCAGGAAGAAGGGAAGGAAGGAAATGCAGTAAGAATTAAAATTTATCAAATCTGTCTTGTAATGCCACCAATTAGTTTAACAAATCCAAGAGTGTAGCAATGGGTAAGATTACTACTCCTAGGGGCACCTGGTTGGCTCGGCTGGTAGAACACACAACTCTGGATCTCGTGTTTTTGAGTTAAAGCCCCATGTTAGGTGTAGAGATTACTTAAAAATAAAATCTTTTTTTTTTTTTTAAAGATTTTATTTATTTGACAGACAGAGATCACAATTAGGCAGAGAGGCAGAGAGAGAGAGAAGAAGGGAAGCAGGCGCCTGGGTGGCTCAATGGGTTAAGCCTCTGCCTTCGGCTCAAGTCAAGCCCTGCATCGGGCTCTCTGCTCAGGAGGGAGCCTACTTCCCTCTCTCTCTCTCCGTCTACCTCTGCCTACTTGTGATCTCGCTCTCTGTGTCAAATAAATAAAATCTTTAAAAATAAATAAATAAAAAAAATCGTAAAAAAAGAAAAGATTACTCCTCCTGAATGCTAGTTATGTGGCTTTTTTTTTCTTTTAAGATTTTATTTACTTATTTGACAGGGAGAGACATAGCAAAAGAGGGAACACAATCAGGAGGAGTAGAAGAGGGAGAAGCAGGCTCCCTGCTCAGCAGGGAGCCTGATGCTAGGCTAAATCCCCTGGCCCATGACCTGAGTTGAAGTCAGACACTTAATGACTGAGCCATGCAGGTGCCCTCTGAATGCTAGTTCTTAATCAACATATTCTTGTATCCAGAAAATAAGAGGTAATTCTTCAGTTATTAAAAAATTAAAATTTTGGGGTGCCTGGGTGGCTCGGTGGGTTAAAGCCTCTGCCTTCGGCTCACGTCATGATCCCAGCGTCCTGGGATCGAGCCCCGAATTGGCTCTCTGCTCAGCAGGGAGCCTGCTTCCCCCTCTCTCTCTCTGCCTGCCTCTCTGCCTACTTGTGATCTCTATCTGATAAATAAATAAAATCTTTTAAAAAATAAAATAAATTTTTTTAAAAAAAGGAATTATTCTCTCTGACAAATAAATGAATTCTTTAAAAATAATTTTTAAAAGTTATTTGTCGAGGGGGGGAGAGAGAAAGAGAGAGGGGGAGAGAGCTTGCACAAGCAGGGGGAGCCGCAGGCAGAGGGAGAGAGAGAGAAGCAGGTTCTGCCCTGAGCAGGGAGCCTAATATGGTATTTGGTATTGGTATTTCTTAGGAAGGGCAGGCAGGCATTCATTCTTATCAGTGCCTGCCTAGTCTCTATTTGAAATAAAAACAGACTCTGCAGTCCAAGAAGAACAACAGTGCTCTAGACACTCAGCGAAAAAGTCTTGAGTATGCAAGATTTACTAGAAATGACACATTATACAAGTCATGCATTTTTCTTTTCTTCTCTCTTTTTCCAGTCTGAAGTTAATATCTCCTCATGTGATTATCTCATGTCTCACCAGAAAGGGTATTTACCAAGTCTTAGTTTGATGCTGGGGTGGAAAATCACTCTTCATTTTCAGCACTTTATAACTGATTCTATTTTGGTTACAAGTAATTAATAATGTTTATTTCCAAGTTCAAACTGGAACTGAGAAAACAAAAAGCACACGACAACCTACTACATATGTTAAGACAACAATATTAGGTTGTGGGTGGAAAAAAGCAAAAGTAATTGAGATGAACTTCACTTAAACACTCAAAGCTATGAAAACAAAGCCAGTATGGAATTTACAAAATTATCAGGGACAGGAAACTTAAGAGACTGAAAATAAAGAATAAAGATAAATGGGATCTTCTCTTATTGTAAGACATGTAAATAATGGGATTCTTTCCTAAGATAGAACCAATTTTGCTTAACAAATTTAAAAATGGTCCTGCAAAAGGAGCAAAGAGTTTAAGTTCCAAATTTACAGATGAAATTAAAATTTTAAAGTAAGAAATACCAAATTCATGACAATAAATTGAGAGATCATGTGAACTTGAGCAAGAAGAAATTAACAGTGTAGAACAAAGTAAGAAAACACATTTAGGGAAAAATTATTTAAATATAAAATGATGGGTTATAAGAGTTTTATATTATGAACAAAGAAAAGGGAACTGGGAGTAGTCTCCCAAGTAAATGGTTTATTGAAGTTAACAGTTTATTAAAAACATCAGCAAAATGCATTGGCAAAAGGACAATAGTTGCAGAAATCTGAAAAAACATGAGTATAGTAATGCCCTTAGAAAATCATGTGCAGATCTGATAACTTCATGTTAGGAAAGATATAAAAGAATTAGATAATGAGCCATGAAAAAAAAAAAAAGGGATCAAAGACTTTTAGGGGCTCTTAGATATAAAAGTAAATGATTACTTTCTCTAGAAAGGCTGAAAAGGGAACCAACATGAAATCTACAGAGTTACGAAAAGAGGAAAGGGGAAGTGTTAAAAAAAAAAATCTTCTAATGCTAGAATGAGGGTGGCACCCTTTATGATGTGAGAGAGGCAAATTTAAAACCAACAAATGGCAGCACTGCTTTAATAAAAGGCTGTGAACTTACTGAAGTCCTTACCTCAAGAAGTAGTAAACACACAAATTTTTATAGGTTTTGATCAATTAATTCATGCAGATCTATATGAGGGAAGGAGATAGAGAAGTCTAGAATACATGTGTACTTTTGAGGGGAGGACTGAATTAATTATTATGCCCTCTTTCTGGTATCCTAGTGCTTGAGTTTAAAAGCACGACAGTCAGGTTTTTACACTTCCAAGACAGGAAAATAACAAACCAAACACCTTGGCTAATTAGAAAAAAAAAACATCTTTCGTGGGGCTCATGGGTGGCTCAGTCAGTTAAGCGTCTGCTTTCAGGTCAGGTCATGATCCCAGGGTCCTGGAATTGAGCCCTGTGGCAGGGTCCCCGCGTGGTGGGCAGTCTGCTTCTCCCTCTGCCCCTCCCATGTGCTTGTGCCTATATGCTTGCTTGGGCACACACACACACTCTCTCTCTCTCTTTCTCAAAAAAATAAAATCTTTAGGAAAAAAAAACAAAAAACAAATTTTGTAATAGGAAATGAGCATAATAGTTATCCTACTGTTCGTGTTTTGCATTAAACTCTGATCCAGGGGGGGCGCCTGGGTGGCTCAGTGGGTTAAGCCTCTGCCTTCGGCTCAGGTCATGATCTCAGGGTCCTGGGATCGAGTCCCACATTGGGCTCTCTGCTCAGCGGAGAACCTGCTTCCTCCTCTCTCTCTCTCTCTGCCTGCCTCTCTGCCTACTTGTGATCTCTCTCTCTCTGAAATAAATAAATAAAATCTTTAAAAAAAAAAAAAAAAAACAACAAAAAAACTCTGATCCAGGGCCAAAACCCCTGAGTGCACTCAGCAGGTATAACAGAAGGTGGGTTTGTATTCTTATGTTGATTTGCGAACTCATGAGCAAAACCACAGCATACATAGTCTGTTGATCCGCGTTTCAATGAAAGGGGCCTTTCCGAAGGCATTTTACAAAAGGTGTTTGAAACATAACCTGAAAAAAAATCTTTAAATTAGCTTAACAAAGGTAACCTAATGCCTAGCCACTGCTAATTTTTCCCCTATATCTGTAAACAGGTGTGCAAATGAAAAGAACAAAGCAGACATAAAACAAAACTATATTCCACTCCAATATACAAAGCAAACTGACAAAAAAAATCTTAACCATTTATTACTTACTGTGCTTCGCTAATGGCTAGGCTACATTAACCTCTTATTTTCATTTTAAAATCTAGATTCACTTATAAGTGCTCCTTCATCAAAAGAAAATTTTTTTTCTATTTTAATTTGACCACTGAGAGTTAGTGAGAATTGTTAGAATACAACAATTTTAAACTTCCACTATTCTATATTCTTTCCTGGGAAGACAAACAAGCTCAAAAATTTTCTACCACTTGTTTTCTCTAAATTTATTTTGATACCAAAAAAGTAAACAGAATAAAAATGATTTTTAGGAGGTTGGATTTAAATGTATTCATTAAGTTTATTTTTAAAAGAAAAGTCTGGCTGAGATGACGATGTTAAATACAGAAATACACATGTAAAAAGAAATGGATTCAGGAATGTACAATGAGTAGATAAGTTTCCCAGTGGCCATTCACTCGCAGCTTGTGTCAAGCTGCAACTCCTGTTCAGTTAGTTAGTTAATACTACTATTAAAATGGGTTAAAGAAATAGAGAAGACCTCAGAAAACAAATAAGGAATAAAAGTCTGGGAGTGGGGTGGTGAGAAAAAGAGTTCAAAATAAAGTAAGAGTTTCCTGAGAAAACAAATAAAATGAGGCATTAAGAATTCCACAGTAAAACATGCTAAGTGTGTGTGCTCAGAAACTACAACTATAGAACTATTTCAAGTGCTACCTTTTCTCATTAAGTCCAACACAAGTGACCTTTGTGTACCAAAGCTAAATGTGCTAGCATTTGCAATATCCTGCAACAGAATCCTTCAAAAGAGGCCACTTAAAATTGCTTAATCTTGATGGTACTTTGTGGTAAAATCATGAGCCAGCCTGAAAGAAGATCTAGCAGGCCTGTCTTCAAAAACGAAACGCTGCTGGGTGTGGTTGATTCTGAAAAGAGAAACTACAGTAAATCCTGGTAGCTCTGACATGCCTTTAAACGATAAAGAAATGGGCTTAACATGTGTCTCTCCTGTTCATTATGGTAAAGCTGATCAGTTCAACCACTTGCAAACAGGGAAAAGATCTTGAGGACAGGAAGCTTTTCTGTGGAAGTCCTGACGCAACACAAACCATAGCAGTTACTGCAAAGCTTAATGCAAACCCTCTAGAGTCCACGTTGACAAATTCTTTAACAAGCCCTGTGGTTACAGGGAAGCTGGTTTCACTCTGACTCACTCCTACTCAAACAGTTTACTGGAAATGAAGGGGAGGGGGAATTTTCAGAGAAGTCATGTGATGACCAGACAAACCACAGCCAGTAAAGGTTCGACAGAGTCAAAAACAGGTCCCAGCAACAACTGACACCCAGTGAGTTCAACTGGCACTAAAGTATACAAAAATAGTCCTGTTAGGTTTCAGGTCATCCACACCATGAACTCTTTCATAAATCTCTGTATGTAAAAGAACAGATAGTTCACAGGGGGAAAAACCAGCAGGCAGTGATATGGTACGGGCAACTGCAAACACTTTATAGGAAAATGTGCTTAACAGAGTACAGCATCAAAGGAATGTTAAAGCACTCTGGTGAGTGTATAAATAATCATTATTAAATGCTTTCCCAAAGTCTCTAAACTCAAATGTTCAAACACATATTCTATCATTACCAAAAGAATGTCAAAGAACCTTTAATTATCATCTTGCACTTTGGGGGATGTTCACTGGGTAATCTAGTCTACTGCATAGAGAGAAACATAGCAGCCATAAGAATGAGA
Organism: Enhydra lutris kenyoni; assembly: GCF_002288905.1. Taxonomy (NCBI): domain Eukaryota; kingdom Metazoa; phylum Chordata; class Mammalia; order Carnivora; family Mustelidae; genus Enhydra; species Enhydra lutris. The sequence goes on from NW_019154110.1 coordinate 13,282,355, forward strand.
ATTACCATTAGGACTGGCAAGCTTTTTTGTGTTCTGTGCTTTCACTAAAAAAATAATGTAATTTTTTTAAATTATTTCTGAACAGGAAAGGATCTTATTAACCTAAAAAAAAAGGTTTTTTGGGCCTTAAATACATTTAATACCGACTAGTAAGATAAAAGATACTAGCATTTAAACATAATTTGGTGGTTTAGCCTTAATAAATCAGATTAAGTGGCAAATATTCATCAATTTAGATTTTATAGTCCTAAACAGAAGCTAAAAACATGCTCCCTTAAAACAGGATTAAATCCAGAAATTATAAAAATGCCTCTAAGGAAATACTTAACCTAAGATGATGTACAGACTCGTGACTTACACTCAACAGGAAAACTAGCTGATCACTTTAACAATGGAGGAAAAAACTGCATTCTCTTGGGGCGCCTGGATGGCTCAGTTGTTAAGCATTTGCCTTCGGTTCAGGTCATAATTCAGGGGTCCTGGGACAGAGCCCCACATTGGGCTCAGCAGGAAGCCTGCTTCTCCCTCTCCCACTCCCCCTGCTTGTGTTCCCTCTCTCTCATTTCTCTCTCTCTCTGCCAAATAAATAAATAAAATCTTAGGAAAAAAAGAACTGCATTCTCTTAACAGATGAAGTTTTAAGAAAATTAAATTTCTTACTTCTGCCTTAATTCTCAATTTCCTATAGGAGTAACAAGAAACAGTAAATTTCACATGGTCAGCAACCTAATATTTTGTGCAAAAGAATCTAAGTAGCTAGGTCAGTTGGACAGATGGTGTTTAGGAAAGCAAACTTATTCAAACCATATTCTTCCAAGTAAATATGTACAAAATTCCTGCTCTATTGTGTAAGCTTTAAACACAAAAATACCACAACCACCCCCATGCTCCCATTTCCCACTGCTTCAATAATACTGGCCGCTCTAATCTTTTATGATACATCAAGTGAATAGGTTACTTTATTTTTTAAACTTCTTTAGTCCTAATGTTTCTGATTTTCCTCTTTTCTTTGGCTATGCAGCCTACAGAAAAAACAAGTTGCCACAAGAAATTTCATTTGTTTCTAAAATACAGAATTTTATGAGTTTTCTTTTACTTACTGTGAATTTAAAAATTATTAGACATTTAATTACTGATGTTTCTTATATTATCTTCAAGTCTTGTTCTCAGATGACTATTAAACTCAAAGATGCAGAACAATTCAGTCTTTCTTATGTAAAATGATCTGTGTTCACTGCAGTTTACATTTTACTTTGCAGTGGAGTGAGACTATTAAATGAACGTGTTTCATGTAATGTACATTTTCACTCTTGATATTTCTTAATTTATTCAAAGTATCTACCACATGAATAGTATGTGCAAGACTAGGTAGGTGTTGTTGCAAATAATTTTTATGGTCTCCTCTCAAGCAATTTACAGACTCCTGGGAGAGATGAGAAAAGTCCAGGAATCATTTTATTTTAAAAAAGATATTTTTTTATTCTGTTTTTTAAAAGAAAACTCTATCCCCAACACGGGGCTTGAGCTCACCACCCCGAGATCAAGAGTCACATGCTTTCCCCACTGAGTTAGACAGGTATCCCAGAAAGCCCATAAACATGGACTTCATTTTAAATGAAGGTAGAAAATGACACAAGAAAGTTACAGCAGGAAACAGTTTCTGGGGATTAGGAAGATTTTTGAGCAGCAAAGTTTCATGACATGGTATTTTTTTTTTTAAAGTTATTTTTGTAATTTTGTTCAGGAATAGGTTGGGGGACAAAACTAGTAAAGAGGAGACCTACTGGGAAGTCACTGGAAATGTTCAGGGAAGACGTGGTAAAGACCTGAACCAGAGAGGGCAGATATGAAGATATTAAGGAGGTAGAGTCAAAAGGCCTTGAAGAACAACTGGATATGGGAAACAAGGAGGGAGTCAGATGACTCAGTTTTGACTGTGATTATGAGGACAGTGACATCATTAACAGAAATCAGGAACAAAGAAGAAAAAGAATATCACAAAGAGAATAATTAAACCTTGCATGAGGGGTGCCTGGGTGGGTCAGTCAGTTAAGTGTCTGACACTTGATTTTGGCTCAGGTCATGAGACCGAGCCCTGCGCTGGGCTCCCTCCCCACTCAGCGCAGAGTCTGCTTGCGATTCTCTCCCTCTCCCTCCATCCCTCCCTTGGCTTGCACATGTACTCTCTCTCTCTCTCTAAATAAAATCATAAAAAAAACCTTGCATGAAATACTCCACCAAGCACATAAACAGCTATCTAGACTTATATTTTATAAATTATGCTAGAACAGTTCAAGGTCATAGGAAGCTACATTTATTCATGTCTACCTCCCACAGACATCTAATGAAAACATGATAGAAAGCCAAGAACAAAAGGAAGTCAATTTAGTGGAAAAATACTGCCTAATCTCATACTGTACTCACAAAAATAAATAAGGTACCATTAAGAATCTGAATTCAAATAAATGTATTAATAATCTCTTCTTCTCAAAATATTTATGGTACAAAATCCAACCATTACTCAAAACTACAATTTAAGCAAATACTTAGCTGTAAAATTGCTACCTAGTAACAATTTCCTAGGAAAAGCATATACACCCTTTAACCCAGTTGGAGAACACATGATAAAGAAATGAGAGCCAAGTATTTTTTTCATTCTTCCTGCTGATAAACTTATTCTATCAAAGGGCTTTACCTAGATGAATAAAAAACACATTTTCTACCTCAGTCTCAGGCAATCTTAACATTTAAATACCCACTCATATTACTCATTTTACTTAATTTCCTGTTTTAGCTACAGCTGATCCAACTTTTCTATATTTTAGTGCTCCTATCAAATTGGGGGTTTTACAAAATGCTTGTCTCTGTGAGGAAATTCCAGGACCAAAGTCAGATAAACTTCTGGATCCCTGTGAAACTGAATACTATAGAAACTTTTTAAATTACAATCACTAAGATATAACTAAAAGATGTCAGTAGAGTTACAGTTTACCAAATAAATAAAAACATAGTATCTATTTATATATCAATAACTATTTACAAAAATATAATATCTAATTTGTAGCAATAAAGTGTACAAAACTAACATACTGACACCATGGGAAAATGTTGGAATGACACAGAAATAGCTAGTTACTTAAAGGTGAGAAAGTTAGAGTTCTATATTAAAAGTATTTTAATAAATATTTAAAGATGAAAGAATCAAACCATAAATACACTAAAAGGAAATATGGCTGAATATTCACTATATAATCATAATCATTCAGTAAGATAATTTTAGGCATTACTTCAAAAGGCAAAGTCTAAGATACTAGAATTTTTGAAAAAGTAAACTTTTTATCCAAGAAAAGCATAATAAAAACACACACAATAAACAATATGGAAAAACAGCAGAAGCATATGACAAAAGAAATCTCCTTAAAAATGTTAATAAGTCAGAAATATACTAAACATGAAAAACAGGTAAATAAACTAGTTAGATGAAGTTTGTTCTCTCTTTTTTTGCTTATCTGCATTTTCAACATGTTATACAATGAACATACTTTGTAACCAGAAAGAAAGTTGTTATAAAAATTGAAGATGTAGAAAGTATTTGATGACACTGAAAAACGTTTATGGGATGTTTTAATATTCAAAACAAGTCACAAAGCAGTAAATACAATTCACTCTTTAGAAAAACAACTGAAGGATAGAGGAATTATTTTTAAACACACACATAAATTTTCCACAATGACCTGTGTCACTTCATAATAACACAATTTTAAAAATCAGCATCAAATGTCTATGACATACATATGAAAAAGGAACTTCAGACTAATATTTATAGTATGATTCTAGTTTTTATTTTTTAAAAGTTATATATCCAAAGAAAACAGTTGAGAATGTGTTGATTATTATTTCACTCTGGGAAGTAGGTATGCGGGCTTTCACTTTTTTCTTTTTAAAGATTTTATTTATTTATTTGACAGACAGAGATCACAAGTATGCAGAGAGGCAGACAGAGAGAGGCAGGCAGAGAGGTGGGAGGGAAGCAGGCTCCCTGCTAAGCAGAGAGCCAGCTGCGGGGCTTGATCCCAGGACCCTGAGAGGCTTACTTAACCCACTGAGCCACCCAGGCGCCCCAGGGCTTTCACTTTTTACTTTTACTACTTCTGCAATGTTTCAACCCTATTACTTTAAGAACTTATGTAATTTTAAAATATGCAAATTTGGAAAAATAACAGAAGAAAAGAGCCTAAAACAAATTTGTTACTGAAAAGATAAAAAATATTTTTAAGATCACTATTTACAAATAAAAGACCAAAAAACCCTTGTAAATTGTTATAAATTTATTTGCCTAATGAAAACCTTAAAAACAAAAACAAGAATGTGTCACAAAAGTGTATCAAACAGCTGAGGTATAATAGAGCTTATTGGACACAGTAATAGTCCACAGTGTTATTAGGAACAAACAAAAACAAAAACTTATTTTTGCTAAGCCACAGTTAGAAACTCTTCTTTAAATTATGAATTAAAATATTAGCACTATCTCAGATAATTTATAATGTGGAAAACTGGCAATAGTCCCCTCCCAACTATTCTACCCCCACTCCTATAACCACAAATAAATAAAGAAAAGTTATAAACCTCACACAACCCCTTGTCTAAATCTGGGGTTAAAGTTTACAGGGATAAATATACCCACATAAGCTAAAATCTGTAATAAGGCACAAAACTGGTGAAAACTGGTAAAAAACCAAAACAATGAAAGGCCATAAAGAAAGAAAAATCAAATCATTACAGGAAAAAGAAAAAAATTTTAAATTGGTTCTTCACTTTTTATTGCATTAACCTAGAGGAAAATGTTGCTATGCTGTAGTACAGTAAGCAGAGTACTAATCTTGATGTTGAAAAACTGGGTTGGGTGATGGCTCTGAGATTCCCTGGCTGTGTTCTTGAATGTACTTCCTGTCCAAATCAGGAAAAATATCCCTACTTCGGAGCTATACTGTGGCAGTTCATTTAAGGGCCTTATACATAGTTTTATTGATCTCAGAAAGAAAATCAGTAGTTGTCAGGGATGAATTATTTCACTTTTTCTAGTCTGACTGCACAACTGGTTGATGTACATATAACTGCAATTCTGGGTAAAAATTTTAAATGAAATATTCGTAAAGAATATGTAATTTCTGGGGCGCCTGGATGGCTCAGTGGGCTGAGCCTCTGCCTTCGGGTCGGGTCATAATCTCAGGGTCCTGGGACTGAGCCCTGGATTGGGCTCTCTGCTTGGTGGGGAGCCTGCTTCCCCCACCCCCCTGCCTGCTGCTCTGCTTACTTGTGATCTCTCGCTCTCTGTCAAGTAAATAAATAAAATCTTTAAAAAAAAAATGTAATTTCTGATTAAAGGACATGAAACAGAATGCCCACATTTTGCTTACTTGATTTTTCAATAGAGGCAGATATAAAATTAGGGAATAAGAAATACATAGTTTATCCTAAAACAGTGATTGTAATTATTGGCTTTATAGGATGAAAGCAGCCAAACCTCATAACCATCAGAAATAGTGCGTGCAGGCTGGTTTCCACGACTCAAAACAAACAAAGCAGAATTAGAGAAGATATAGTCAAAAAGTAACTAAAATAATCAGGGCCATAACAGATGAACAAAAAAGATTACTGCCCTAATGGTAGAGAAAGGTTAAGTATTTTCAAGACTCCAAAGTCTTCAAGAATTCAAATTATACATACGAGATGAAGCATAATTTACTTCATCAAATTCTAGAAGATCTGAGTTTTTAGAGATAGAGCTTTTAAATGGTAACAAGTTTAGAGAATGTATTATTTATAATCCTAGAATAAAAAACTTGCAAAGAATGAAATGAGTCATCCAGTTAGTATTATACACAATGCAGGAAGTGCTATGCATGGATCTATGGAAGACAGCAGAGAGAGAGATAAGGTATTCATTCTTTTTGAAATAGCAGTTCCATTTGTACACAATTAAAATTAATAGGCAGTTGGGATTCTGGTTTTGTTTTGTCTTAATATTGAGCCACTGTGGGCCTCAGAAACCTCTACCCACTAATTCTAAGACAAAGTTTACCTCTACAGTTTCTCAGCATGACTATATTCTCTTGACATAGGAGACACAACTTTTTGGATATTTGACAAGTTCATTACTTTCCCCTTTCAAGGAAGTATGTCTAAATTCTTTTCAACAATCTCTTACATTATATAAATTCAAGACCATTTACCATCTCATTCCCCTCCTATAAAGAAATTTTGGCTTGTCAGTGTTCTATTCTGTTAAAAATGATATCACAGGAAGAGTCCCACTTCAAGATAACCAAGGAAGACCTTCGTTCCTGTAGTAGATTAGAGATGGCTGCAAATTGTTGCTTATTCCTCTCAATGACAGGTAGGATCTAATTTGTCTCTCTGAATTTGGGCTAGCTTTAGTGACTTACTTGGCCAAGAAAATATGGCAAAGTGACTAGGATTTCTGAGGTTACATCGTAAGAAACCTTGCATCTTTCACCTAAATTAGTTCTGAACGCATGTTTTTGGAACTCAGGTGCCGTGATATGAGGAAGCCGAAGAATCTCCATAAAGGGTAACTTGAGGTCCCAAACTAACAGTCCAACTGAACTCCAAGCCAACAGCCAGAATCAATTTGTCAGTCAAGTAAGTAAGCCATCTTGAAAGAAATTCTTCAATTTATAGTCAAGCCATTTTCAGTAAATTTCATATATGTGAGCACTATAAATGTTTTTTTGTTTTAAACCAGTAAATATTGAGTAGTTTCTTACTCAGCAATAAGCTGGAACACCTCCTATCTTCATAATAACCCCCAAAATAAAAAATAGAAACATGAACTCTGACTTTGATGGAATGAGCATTAATGAAGATAAGGGAAGATGGAAAAAAAGGTTATACCTGAGAACCTACAGTGAAAGATATGGAAGAGGAGAAAAGCAATCTGCATTATAGAGCTCCAAAAAGGACTTTCAGCTGAACTGCAGAAGAGGCTGGGGTAGGGCAAAACCAAGGAGACTGTAGTTTATTTTTAAAGATCTATTTATTTTAGAGAAAGAGCACGAGTCGGGGGAGGGGCGGAAGGAGAAGATACAAAAGCAGACTCCTCACTGAGTGTGGAGCCTGACAGGTGGCTCAGTCTCATGACTCTGAGATCATGACCTGAGCCAAAATCAAGAGTCAGACACTTAACTGATGGGAGCCATCCAGGTTCCCTGAGGAGACTATATAAGAAGTAGACCCCTAGGCCCCACCCCTACTTGGCACAGACAACTTCCCTTAGCCCCGTAAAAGACATTAAGTATAGTCTCTAGACAAAGTAAAGCAAAGGTTCTGGGCTCAGGACATGTTTATGCAGGTATCCATAGTCTGAACACTAAGTGAGTTAAATGATAAGTCTATATGGTAAATGACCATCTCTAACCCCACTTTATAGCCTAGCTTTACAAAGCAACAAAGTTAATATTCCCCAAGTAAGAAATTGGAGGATCCATCTAGAGAAAATGAACTATCCGAAATGAAAGAGCCACAGAAACTGATATATATGGAGGTTCCAATAAATAAGATGACCTGCCACTCCTACAACTTGCCTCCACACACACACCTTACATTCAGCCTTTATGTGCCTTATTCTTACATATAAACAGAAAAATGAGGATCACTAAGCTTAGAGGAAAGCTTCCAATATGAAGCAGCACAAAGGAAAAAAACATGCCTGGAGTAACAAAAAACCTGAAGAAATGAAGTATCTTCAAACACGTAAGAAACTAGTATGCCTGGGTGGCTCAGCTGGTTAGTGTCTGACTCCTGATTTTGGCTCAGGTCATGATCTCAGTGTTGTGAGACTGAGCCTGCGTCAGACTCCATGTTCAGCAGGGAGTCTACTTGAGATTCTCTCTTTCCTTCTCCTTCTGCCCCTTCCCTCTGTGCTCACACTCATGCACACACTCTCTCCATCTCTAAAATAAGTAAATCTTAAAATAAATAAATAAACCATTTCTTGAAAATATAATACAAATCACTTTCTGAAAATAAACAGGAGAGTGGAAACACAGTATAATATTAGAGTTAGAAGATAAAATTGAGGAAATTGCATACAAAGTAGAACATGATAAATATTAGGAGCAAAATGATTAAAAAAAAAAAAATCAAAAGAGTAAGTGTTGGAGGCCCCACACCAAAATAATGAGAATTCCAGAAAGCAAAAACAGAGAATAAAGAGGGTAAATTGACGCAGAAAAAATACAAGAACATTTCTCCAAACTAATGGACTCTAGATTGACAAGCTTCTGAGTATTTAGTAGAATAAAATTTTAAAGACCCTCCCCCCAAAATTTAAAGACCCATACCTCAGATAATGAGTAACATATCAAGAGAAGAAAATAAAACAACCAAAAAAGAATACCTACAAAGAGGAGTCAGGATGGCATTAGCTCCATCAATATCAACACCAGAGGTCTGAAGATGACTGAGCAATGACTTCCAAATTCTAAGTTAAAAAAATGATTTTCAACTTAGAATACTACATTTAGTTAATTGATTAAGTGTGAATGAAGGGCACAGAATTTTCAGAATTTCCATCAGGAAACTACGGTAGAATGTACTCAACCAAAATGAAGGAATAAGGCAAGAAAGAAAAAAACAAGGGGTGCCTGGTTGGCTCAGTCCGTAGAGTATGCAACTCTTGGTCTTAGAGTCACTGAGTTTGAGTCCCATGTTGGGGTAGAGATTACAAAAAAAAAATAAGAACAAACAAAAACAGAAGAAGAGATCCAAATGGAAAAAGAAGCAACTGTGCAGAGGGAATCCAAGAGAATGCAGTCCTGATTGCATTGTGTGGGGAGAGGGTAGTTCCTGAGTGAGGACTCTCAAGAAAGAAAATAGAATTGGTAATATTTTATAGGTGTTACCAAGTGGAAAGTGATATAGAAAGGTGTCTCACAGAGCTGGTAGAAGGGAGAGAAGAGACTGAATGCACATGAAAAAATGTTAATTCCAAAACAAAAAGTTAAAAAAAAGAAAAAGAAAAAGGAAAACAGCGACAGTATACTAGTTGACTTAACAGAGAACAATACTTAGACCCGTTTGGCATCCAATCCACAGCATAAAAATTTAAGACTACAAGCATCCTAGACTTATTCTACTTTAGCTTTTTGATTTTATATAGATGAAAAAATGAGTTTTTGAAATGTTATATGACATACACTAACTATTGCCTAAATTTCAGATCTATCAGTTGTTGCTATTGAAGATACTCAGCCATTTAGTCTATGGATGGACATGGTTTCAGTAGTTGGAATATACTAATGACATGGGCATTCTGAGTTCTGGTTCTAGCTCTACTTCTAAGTGTAAAATTAGGGAGGTACCAACTTCTAGATCTGAAGTTTTCTGTAAGATTAGAAGAACAGTACCTTTCCAGACTATTTTAGTTATTAACACAAGGCTCAAATTAGATACTGGGTTTTAAAAACCATTAAAAATAATTAAAAAGTTGTTTATAGTAGTAACAATTATTAGCATTAATATAAATATTATGACGTGAGGAGAAGAGACATAGTATCTGGTTGATAGATAAGGCAAAGCAAATACCAAGGCCAACTTGTCTCTTTCCACACAGAACAAATTCTCGTAGCTCTTTGGTTCATTTGTTTTATATTTGGTTACTTGGCTATTCTATATTCATATTTGAAAATTTTGTTTTCAATTAAAAACCATAACTGTTCTTAGTGGATTTCCACCTAATAATGCCTTTTTAAAAAGTCCATCTGTTGGGGAGCCTGGGTGGCTCAGTTATTAAGCGTCTGCCTTCAGCTCAGATCGTGAGCTGAAGGGTCCTAGGACTGAGCACCACGGTCATGCTCCTTGCTCAGCAGGAAGCCTGCTTCTCCCTCTCCCACTCCTCCTGCTTGTGTTCCCTCTCTATCAAATAAATAAATAAAATCTTTTAAAAAATTACAAAAATAAAAAGCCCATCTGTCATTAAAATGTGTTTTCTGGGGCGCCTTAGTGGCTTACATGGTTAAGCATCTGCCTTGGGCTCACGTCATGATCTCAGGGTCCTGGGACTGAGCCCCATGTCAGGCTTCCTGCTCAGCGGGGAGCCTGCTTCTCCTTCTTCCTCTGCTGCTCCCCCTGCTGTGCTCTCTCTCTCTCCCTCTCTCTCAAACAAATAAATAAAATCTTAAAAAAAAAAAATACATACATATGTTTTCTTTCCCCTCAGGGTAATGGTTTTTTGAGTCTCTGATTCCACTGAGAAGAAAACTATGAACTCGTTCCTCATAAAAATATGTGTGTGCTTATGTGGGCACACATACTTATAAACACAAAACAGTAAGACAATTTTTCAAACAATTTCATTTCATAGGTTCATGAACACATCTGGGAAGGGATCTCTCTTTTATATCTTTCTTATTTTTGTCTATGTTGATTTCTACTGTCATTCCTAAGATGGAGACTCAATCAGATGATAATATTCTTAGGAATTTTCCTGCAAAGAATAAAACACCGGTTTTATAACATTAAGATAGAGGTTGAGGGTGCCTGGGTGGCTCAGTGGGTTAAAGCCTCTGCCTTCAGCTCAGGTCATGATCCCAGGGTCCTGGGATCAAGCTCCGAATCCGGCTCTCTGCTCAGCGGGGAGCCTGCTTCCTCCTCTCTCTCTGCCTGCCTCTCTGCCTACTTGTGTTCTCTGTCAAATAAATAAAATCTTAAAAAAAAAAAAAGTTTAAGATATAGGTTGATATATAGTTTATACTCAGGCTTAAATGCCTCAGCCTTAACCCCACCCCCCACTGTTAAAGGTAAGTTTATCATAATTATCCTTTCTTTTTTTAAAAAAGTAATATGGGACGCCTGGGTGGCTCAGTGGGTTAAAGCCTCTGCCTTCAGCTCAGGTCATGATCCCAGGGTCCTGGGATCAAGCCCCCGAATCGGGCTCTCTGCTCAGTGGGGAGCCTGCTTCCCTTCCTCTCTCTCTGCCTGCCTCTCTGCCTACTTGTGATCTCTGTCAAATAAATAAATGAAATCTTTTAAAAAAACTGAGTAAAATATATATATGTGTGTGTGTATATATATTATGTATATGTATAATATATAAATATATTTCAAAGTAATCTCTACGCCCAATGTGGGGCTCAAACTGATGATGCTGAGATCAAGAATCACACATTCTACTGACTGAGCCAGCCAGGTGCCCAAAAACCTTTTTTTTTTTTTTTTAAGATTTTATTTATTTATTGGACAGAGATAGAGATCACAAGTAGGCAGAGCAGCAAGCAGAGATAGAGGGGGAAGCAGGCTCCCCACTGAGCAGAGAGCCCAATGCGGGGCTCAATCCCAGGACCCTGAGATCATGACCTGAGCTGAAGGCAGAGGCTTAACCCACTGAGCCACCCAGGTGCTCCCCAAAAACCATTTCTAAAAAAAGTAATATCTACTCTGAATGTGGGGCTTGAACTCATGACCCTGAGATCAAGAGCTGCATGTTCTACCAACTGAGCTGACCAGGCACCCTTGTAATTGTTCTTAGGAGTTCTCAAATAATTTCCTTTAAACATGGTAAACTATTTTGATGTTATTCTCAAAAACATTCTGTTAGTCAGAAGTTTGACTATTTTGGACTCATATCCTGACCCACCTACTTGTCCCCCTTATTTAGTTAGTTGTCTGCTTGGTAATACTTAAGAAAACATAATGGAAAAAGAAATGTTTCGACTTCTTAACTTCATTGGCAACAACAACTTGTCCTGGCTTCTGGTCAGGTGTTTTGGCTTAGTCCAAGTTGTCTTGTGGACTTTCTGTATCTCTTTATTCTAAAATTAAGATTATAATCACTTTTATATTTCAGCTTTTCTGAATATTCTATTCCACACCATGTCTTTTTTATTTTTACGCTGGCAGTTTTCTTCTTCAAAGTATCTATTAACAATTTAACCTTAACCATAACTTCTTTAAGGATAATTAAAGTATTCTGTTTTTTTCCTACTGTTCTTACTTGTGCAGTCTCTGCGTGTTCCAGCATTTCTTCGAATTCCTGATATTCTTCATCATCTGGTTCGGCACCTGAAAGACGAGCTGCCCTGGCCATGAAATATGGAGGCAGTTCTCCAATTGCTGTACCGATACCCTATGTGCAAAACCAAATACTCATATGAGATTCTGTTCCCAACACAGTGTCACTAAACAGATCAAATCTATATTTTTCTACATTACCAAAAGCATGTTAAGATGTACATGTTAGGGAGGAAAGTATATACTACATAATCAAGAGAACATAACTGTGAATCCTGGCCCTAACATTGACATATGAAATGCCAGGCAAGATAATATACATTAAACTCTTAGACAATACCTGGTGCATTGCAGATAAGAAATTAATGTTAATTCTCTAGCATCTCTACTTACAATTATTTTGCCAGTTTTTTTCCCCTTTTCAAATAATTTGGTAATGAGTATTCACCAGTAGAACTGTTAGATAAAATATTTAAAAAAATTTTTTTTCTAGGAAACCTTCTGTTATTTAGGGTGTTGCTTTAATCTCAATATAACTTTATTTTGTGCAGAGTTATGGTCATGGTCAGGAAGCCCCTTGAAAACTCAACATTAGGATGGATAAATTTTTACCACAGGAAAAATGTTAATTTCCTCAGGACATTGAGTGACTCATGTTTCAGTCACTTTGTGGACTCTTGTTTTTGAAGACATTGTTTTTTTTTCAATCAGCTTAGGACATAAGGATGAAAACAAAGGTAAAAGAATCAGGAACTTGGTTTAGATTGAAAAGGCTCAAATGCAAGATAATATTGTAAAAGGTACATGGTCTCGAGGAAAATTCTCAACTTTGAACCATCCTTTTCATCTTGAGTCATAGTGAATGAAAAGCTGTGGTAATTCTCAGAAGCAATTTTAGGTCTTTCTATTCACTCTGTACTATGACTTTGTCAGCAAATGTCTTGAAAAGAATCCCTAAGAAACATTATTAATTCAAATATTTTGTGTTCACAGTGTTATATCCTGATGTGTGGAATAACAATCTCCAAATGAAACTGCATTATCCACATGTGAAACAAGAGTTCTGAAAAAGAATATACTTAAGTGCCAAAAGAATCAGGCTATACCTAAAGAACACAGAGAGAAATGAGAGGAAGGAGAGACAATACATTGAAGGATATATGAACAGAACACAAATCATATTTTGTTAAACAAAACAATTAACATTAGTCAACTTTGGAGGCTATCAGAGAACTATTTAAAAAACAGTAAAAAAAGGGAAAGAATCCATTATTTATCCTGTCTTATTTATATGAAGAATATCTCAGGGTAACCAAATTGGTGAAAAGGAGGTTTCTCTTTATAAAAATATTCTAGTTAATAACTAAAGGAAAAAATGATGTGATTGGAATACCCCTAGTTTATAACTCTTAATAAAATAATGGACTTGTATAACAATGGTGCTAATATCATAAAAAGAAAGATAATCAGACATTATTATACCTTATGATAGAACTACATAAGACTATGAACTAACTGTGTTCTTGTCAAAAAAAGATTTTTTCAAGCCTCTCAATCTATCACTCACAAGAAACACAGGGAACAGAACTATGACAATTGGGATATAATCAGTAAAATCTAGACTGTGGGAAACTGTATTTGACAAACAACCCAGTTTCAACAACAAATAAATCTGAAACGAAAAACAAGGAAATAAACACAATCAGAAAAATCTGAACATTAATGGGGTAACTGAATTGAAGCATCTATTCCTAATTTTTCTTAGATGTAATAATGTTTTTTTAAGTCCTAATATTGATGTATTTACAGATGAAATGTGATATGTTATATAGGATATGCTTCAAGATAATTGACAGTCAAATAACAAAGGATACAGATAAATCATATTAACAAGGAATTAGTATTAGCTGAGGTTGAGTGATAATATATTAAACTAATTATATAATTCTCTACACTTAAATATTTTTCCCACTACAAAAAATAGGAAGAAAAGTTAATTACAACATTTTATTCAAAACATGAACTTATCTTAAAACCTGTTAACTCAAATGGCCAATAGTTCTGAAAGCAATCATATGATTCAAACTCATGACAAGTTTCCTTAAAGCTAAAAAGGAAGTAATAATGGATAGAAATCAAATCAAGAGCTACATACTGACTTATACTTGGTTGACCATATTTATTTTAATAGTTTAATTCTGCTCATGTTTTCCCACATTATCAAGAAACAAGAATGGTGATCACGAGTCAGTAATCTGTTTTTTATGCCAACAAATTAAAGAAATATAGTCATCCAGACAGGTTCCCCCAAACACATTATATTCTAGACATGAAGTTTATTTAGTCATTTATCTCAAATTAGATACTAAAGTTCCACAATCTCATGATTCTTCAAAAACAATTTTATAATTCTTGCAAAATCAAAACAAAAATCCAAAACAGAACTGTGGAACACTAAAAACTGTCAGCCTAGGTTTAATTAAAGGGAAGAAATAACTGGCTTCCTTACTGCAAAACAAAGAGACAAGTGGTTTTTAGTCAAGCAATAATTCAGAAAGCTCTTCTAAAAACTATGTGCTCCGTATCAATTGTTTACCCTGAAGTCCCTGCTTCTTGAATTGGAAAAGAGTTTAACATGCACAAAATATGCAAAACCAAGAGGGAAGTATCTTCCCGGAGTGTCAATTTTTAAAAAGATTTTATTTATTTAATTGAGATACACAGCGAGTGATCAAGAGAGCAGGAGCAGGGGAGCAGAGAGAAAGGGAGAAGCAGGCTCCACTTCTCCAGGGAGCCCAATGCAGGACTTGATCAAGACTGACCCTAAGGCAGATACTTATCTCACTGAGCCAACCAGGCACCCATGGAGTGTCAATTTTACTCAAAGATTTGGGGGAGGAGAAAAATCCTGAATTTTCATGTTCTTAAAAAGTTTTTTCAAGTGGATTCACAAGCAAATCAGCAGCATTTTGCTTTTCCATGTTGGGAATCATAAGTTTAATGGTAAAACTCTGGAGAGCAGAAGATTTTACACATGCTGACTCTCAGAAATTACAATAATTTTGTATTATCTGTGTATTAATACTTTTTAAAAACAAAATCATTTTTCTATTACATATTCCAATTACAAACATAAATCAGAGGTTAAAAGCAGAAGTTAGGAGGGTAAGCTTGAAACCATTGAGAAATTCAGGGCTCTTACAGCAATGTTTTAAAAAAAATTGTACGATTCTAGCAGAATTATCAAGACTGATTTGCAAATAAAAGAGAAAATTTGCTTCCAGTTTCCCTTGGGTCAGTTTTAAAATGATTTCAGGAAGGAATGAACTTCTGACATATGCTACAACATGGACAAAACTTGCATTATGCGAAGTGAAATAAGCCAGGCATAGAAAAACAAGTGTTATATGATTCCATTTATATGGGGTATCCAGATTAGACATATTCAAAGAGGCAGAAAGTAAAATAGAGATTATCCCCTCACTCTCTCTAAAATAAATAAATCTTAAAAAAAAATAGTTAAAATGGTAAAACTTACATTATGCATGTATTACCACAATAAACACCCTCTAACCATGAACTTAACAAATAAATGACCTTAAAATGTGATGCTCTTTATCTGAAAGTCAACACACATGCTCTTCTCTTCCCTGCCCTGCTGTCCTGCTTTACTCCTTATCATTCCTGGGTCTGAAATGAAATGTTACTTCTTCATGGAAATCTTCCCTGAATCACAAATTAGGGAAAATTTTTGTGTTATACAGATTCCTACTTCACATTTTTATATGCAATTTTTCCACAATATTTACTTATACATTTTTTTCATGATAATTATTTCCCTCACTAGAATGAGGGTAGAGACTTCAGTTTTGCTCACTCTGAATCTCCAGTGCTTGGACACATTAACTGTTACTGGAATTCATGAGTAAAAAAATTTGTGAAGCCTTGCATTGGTGATACAGCCAAATTGTGGAAGATCAAAAGGTGCAAATGAAAAAGAGTAACTAATGATCAATAATATCAAACAATTCATTTTAGTGTGCTCCTAAGACCCATATGAACAAGTTGAAACTGAAGGTAACCCTGATCTTTATGTTATAATTGAAAGTATTTTGTATTTTAATGATTTTACTGATTCAGTACATTTATAATGATAGTGAAGTCTGTAAAGACATTTTACTTTGCTAAGTACAAATCAGATGAAAATTTCAAATAAGATATAAGTTTTTAATCAAGCAAGACATTCTCTTGAAAAAAAACATATGAACATAAATGGGACATTTGTGAAAGGGTAAACTCTAAGAATCAAGGTCAACACATTCTAAATTAGGTTTCTCAACCTCAGTAGCATGAACTTTTTATGACTGTATCTCATTTAACCATTTTAAAATATAAAACTAAGTGGTACTAGTTGCATTCACAATATTGTGCAGCCCTCATCACTATCTATTTCCAATATTTTTCATCACCCAAATGGAAACTCTGTACCTATTAAGCATTAACTTCTCATTCCTCACAACTCTGATAACTTCGAATCTACTTCTTGTCTCTATGAATTTGAATCTTCTGACAATTCACATAAGTGGAATCATACAATATCTTTCTATGGAATGACTTATTTCATTCAATATAATGTTTTCAAGGTTCATCTGTATTGTGGCACGAACCAGAGCTTCATTCCTTTTTATGGATGAATAATATTCCACTATATGTATATACTACAAAAAAAAATGGGGTTTTGGGTTTTTTTTTTTTTGCCTTTCTCTTTTAATCCCCTCCCTGCTCCAACTCTTAAAGAAGGACCCAGAAATCAAATGAAGGATGCTCAAAGAGCCAAGGCTAGTCAGCCCAAGATTAGCAGACTCCCACTTACAGGGACTAAAGTCTGGATGCTGGGGTCTCCAGAGTCTGGTAGTAAAAGCATGTGCAGAATAAGGTGGTTCTGGAGGCTAGCAGTAACCTGGTCCAGAGGGACTTTCTGCAATGGGGGCACCCGTAATAGGGCCAGGCTGTGTAAGAACTGGTGTTTGTTGGTCTTGTCAAAGAGCTTCTTCCTGTAGGCATTCGGAAATAGTACCGTGCATCCCACAGGGGACCAAGCCTAAGGCCCCGGCTCTGGACAAGACACCTAATTGGTAGAAAGCAGCCCCTGGCCTGGCCATGGCAGTGGATGGTCACATACATTTTGTTTATCCACTTATCTGCTGAGGGACACTGGGTTGTTCCCACCTTTCTGAAAATGTGAATAATGCTGCTGAACAGTGAAGTACAAGTATCTGTATTTACACCTGAGTCCCAGTTTTCAATTCTTTGTGGGTAATTACGTAGGAGTGGAATTAGAGGAGGGTCATATGGTAATTCTGTTTAAGTTTTTGAAAATCCACAAAACTCTTTTCCCCAGCAGCTGAATCACTTTACATTCTCATCAAGAATCTATAAGAATTCCAATTTTTCCACATCCTAACACTTGTTTTCTTTAAAAAAAAAAATAACAGCCATCCTAGTGTGTATAAAGGGATATTTCCTTGTGGCTTGGATCTGCACTTCCCCAATGACTAAATGATGTCGAGAATCTGTGCACTTACTGGCCATTTGTATATCTTCTTTGGAGAAAAGTCAAGTCAAGTTTTTTGCCCATTTTTTAACTGGGTTGTTTGTCTTTTGTTGTTGAGTTGTGGAAGTTCTTCAAACATTCTGGATATTAAACCTTTATCAGATAATGATTTATAAACATCTCCTCCCATTCTGTGGGTTGTCTTTTCACTCTATTATTAGTGTTCTTTGATGTAGAAAAGATTTTTAATTTTAGTGAAGTTCAATTCATCAAGTTTTCTTCGTGTTGCCTATACTTTTGGTGTCATATTTAAGAAACCACTGCCAAATGTGACATCATGCAGATTTGTCTCTACATTTTCCTCTAAGAGTTTTATAGTTTCAGTTCATAAGTTTAGGTATTTGATGTAATTTGAGTCAATTTTTACATTCGGCATAAGGAAGGGTCCAAATTCATTCTTTTGCATGTGAATATTGTTTTCCCAGCTATCCATATAAATGTTGAGAACAAAAGGAACCGATTTAAACATAACTTGATATGTGCTATACTTTATACATGACAAATAATTTCAAAGGAGGAAACATGAGTAGCAATGTGCAATGCCTAATGCTGATTGCTATGAGGATAATAAATTTAAGGTACAGTCTATATTTTTTAGGAGCATAAAATTTGGGAAAGTAAGCCACTATACCAGCCAAATTAACTAATTTAAGAGATGCATGGAGCCAAGCCAAATGAGCATTCAGACAATATGAACTATAGGAGTTAGAGGAGGCAATTATTACTGCCAGCTGCAATGGAAGTTTTTCTTTGTTGGCATTAGTGTTAATCCAGCCATGTAAATCATTTATCAAAGAACAAAAGCAAAACTGAAAACCAAAATCTATACACATGGTCTCTTTCTGGCATGTTCCAAGTATCTTCTGTTATTTTAATAATATTTTTCATCAAAAGACTAATGCGGTCAAATTTATAAAACATATACAACTAGTACAATGAATTTGTTTCCAGTATTTATAAAAGAGTAACAGGAAGTATGACAAGTTTTCCTGTCTTTCATATTCAACAAATTCAATATATGGCATTTCCTTTGTAATTCTTTTAAAATATAACATACTAGGTTATAGTATATATACTGTAACAGACAAATAACTTAGACTAAAAACAAAGACAATAGTTTGAAAAAAAAAAAACCCACACCCAAAATACTCACTAACATTTAAACATAATGTATTTGAAAACTCTGCCTCTTCTGTGGGTATGGTATTCATGTTCATTTTAGTTAAGATTTTTAAGTGATCTGTTCCATATGTTTATTTTATAAGACACTGTCAGGGGAAAAAAGTTAAAGGGAACATAACTTAATGAGTCCAAACAATAAAAAAATATTCAAATAATAACAGGAAGTCTTTAGCAAAGGAACTATTCCTCAATAATACACACTTGAGGGGTGCCTGGGTGGCTCAGTGGGTTAAAGTCTCTGCCTTCGGCTCAGGTCATGATCCCAGGATCCTGGGATCCAGTCCCGCATCGGGCTCTCTGCTCTGCAGGGAGCCCCCTTCCCTTCCTCTCTCTCTGCCTGTCTCTCTGCATACTTGTGATCTCTCTTTCTGTCAAATAAATAAATAAAATATTAAAAAAAAAACAAAAACCACTTCAGTGAATTTGGCATAATGAAAAAAAAAGAATGCTTTGTATAGATTAAAATAATCTGCCATTGAACATACAGTCCAAAAGCTTCCCAAAATGTACTTAAGCAAACCAAAAAAAAAAAAAAATTGGTACAACTGAAAGTAAGCTCACCACAGACAACAGCCATATAGTCTGATACTTTACTATAATAGTTAGGCCTATTAAGAAATATCTGACCTTACTTCAGTATCATTAACAACTCAAAAAATGAAATAAGCTTTCTAAGAGTAAACACAGAGTATCTGAATATAAGAGAGAGACATAATGTTTACTAGTGTGGGTCTGATACATAACCACTTGCTATGTGTTTATCAAATTTATAAACACTGGTAAAATTTTGCAAAATAGTACAGTTGGATTATCTGTACTCCTTTTCCCTCCTGTTGTCTACTTGGCATCCATTGCTTTGTGGTACCTATGGCTTCATGACTTCCTTCTGAATGTCATTCATGAAAAGGGGAAACTCTAAAGGGTTTTTCTTAGAAATGGATAACCGGTGGCTACATGAATTAATTTATCTACTGACTTGCTAAGTAGATACATATTTGTACTCAATTTCAATGAACTATAACAAAGTTATCAAGATAGTGAGGTTAATTTTAGACAAAGATGAAAATGAACATCTTACCCACATGCAGGCCTCAATCCTAACTTTTGAGATGATGCTCCACAAAGAAATGGTTCCTTCAATGCCCTCTTCATCTGGACAAATAATCTGATCAGGATAGGGTGGTTCAGGGAAATTAACTGAATTGCATTCATAAGCAGCTAATGTAACTGAAGCTATATGTGGACCCTATAAAACAAATATGAGAAACCTCTGATGAGAAATATTAAGGCAAAAGGAATTTTCAACACACATGTCATTTTAACAGTACCTTAATTACTGCATGTAAATAGAAAAATCTTAGCTTTTATTTATTTATTTTTATGGCAGGGGGGCATAGGGAGAGGGAGAGAGAGAATCTTAAGCAACATGGGGATCAATCTCACGACTGTGAGATCATGACCTGAGCTGAAATCAAGAGTCAGATGTTTAACCAACTGAGACACATAGGCACCCCCAAAAATCTTAGCTTTTATTTTTTTTTTTTAAGATTTATTTGTCAAAGAGAGAGGGAGAAAAAGAGAGAGCATGAATAGGGGGAGCAGGAGGCAGAGGGAGAAGCAGGTTCCCCACTGAGCAAGAAGCCTGATGTGGGACTCGATCCTAGGACCCTGCGATCATGACCTGAGCCAAAGGCAGACGATTAACCTACTGAGCCACCCAGGCATCCCAAAAATCTTAGCTTTTAAAGAACAAGAATCGATCTAACTAAATATTTCAAGTTGCAGTTGGTAATCTGAAAATATAATACTGCTCAGAACTTTTTCCTGGCTTGCTTTTTTTTTTAAAAAATTCAGATTTACTGAGGTATAATTTACATAGAGTAAGAGTCACTGTTTTTATGTCTGTAGTTCAAAGAATTTTGACAAATATATTCAACTGTATAACCACAACCAATCAAGATATAGAACATTCCCATAGCTACAAAAAAATTCCCTGGTGTTGGGACACCCGGGTGGCTCAGTGGGTTAAGCTTCTGTCGGCTCAGGTCATGGTCTCAGGGTCTCAGCTCTGTGGCTCTGTGGCATTGGATTGCATCAGGCTGTCTGCTCAGCAGGGAGCCTGTTTCCCTCTCTCCCTCTGCCTGCCTCTCTGCCTACTTGTGATCTTTCTCTATCAAATAAATTTAAAAAATCTTAAAAAAAAAAAAAAATTCCCTGGTGTCCTTTTGTAATCAATCTCCTCCCCAACACCAGACCCTAGAAACCATGATTTCTGGCTTTATTCTATCTATATTCTCATTTGCAAGAATGTTATAGCCTGTGATAAAAACTTCTTGTGCCCTCTTCTTTTAGGCATAATTTGAGAATACCGCCTTTTGTCCTTACTTAAAAATAGCTGGTGAAGTAACTACCTCACTTACCTTCCCCAAAGATAACAGAGCCTAAAACAAAATGAAAGTGTTGTATCAGTGAATTTTTCCTTTCTTTTTTTTTTTTTAAGATTTTATTTATTTATTTGAAAGAGAGTGTGAGAGAGAGAGAGAGATCATGAGCAGTGGGGAGAGGTAGAAGGAGAAGCGGACTCCCTTCTGAGCAGAGAGCCCAATGCCGGACTCAATCCTAAGACACTGAGACCCTGACCTGAGCCAAAGACAGACACTTACTGACTGAGCCAGGTGCCCTGAGTTTTTCTTTTAAAGCAAGTTTTTCCATGGAAGCTTTTGTGTCACTGCGTACCTTTTCTTTAAAACATTACAAAAATTAATAATAATCGCACCGGTTAAAATGGATTAATATTAGATGTGTGATAAGGGCTTAAACACAATCGTTCTCAAGTGCACATGTATGCCAAGGTGAGGGGTCTGCATAAGAACCAAGTAGGGGGTTTACTAAAAATATAAATTTCCGGGGCTCCTGGGTGGCTCAGTTGGTTAAGTGTCTGCCTTCGGCTCAGGTCATGATCCTGGGTGCTGGGACTGAGCTCCACATCAGGCTCCCTGCTTAGCAAGGAGTCAGTTTCTCTCTCTGCCCCTCTTCCGTTCATATTCTCTCTCTCTCAAATAAATAAATAAAAATCTTTTAAAAAATATATAAATTTTTTAAGGTCCCCTAAGCATAGATTTATTCAGTAGGTGGGGATGGGAACTTGTATGTTTTAAACAAGCTCCTTTAGAATTTCAAATAGGCTAGGTTCTAATAGGCTAGGTTTAGGAACCATTGGGAGAACAGTAAATTAAGCGTCAGAAATTAAACCATCTTGGACAAAGTCACTTAACCTTTCCAGGCCTCAGTCTACTCTTCAGCAAGGCAAAAGAATTAGACTCACAGTTTTATCCAGCTCCAAAATTTAAAAACTCCAAATTTAATCAAATATGTCAATAAAAACTAAGAATAATTTCCAAAGTTCTCGTGAGGTGTCAGAGCTAAACCCTGGACATCCTGAACATGTTGCTTTAACACACAGGATAAAGCACTCTGCAGAGCCATACCATAACTTCTGGAGCCAGATGTTCTGGTTCAGGTTCTGGCCTCTGCCACTTACTTTCTGAGTCTTGCTTTCCTAATCTATAAAATGGAAATCATCAAATATCTTCAGAATCTACATTCTGGGGATATTGTAAGGTTTAAGTCAATAACTCAAAGTACTTAGCTTAGACTAAGCCCTCAAAATGTACTAGCCATTAGTTATTATGAAGAAAAATACTATATTTGTAGAATAAAATTTTGTAAGATAATATTAAAATTTTAAGTTATATAATGTTATAAATATAATCTGAACTTGTTATATATATAAAAAGTACACATAATTTTATTTTCTTTTGCTCTCTCTATACACATACACATACAGTAAGAGGTCACTGTATATAAAAGAGGCTTTTTAAATCATAAGGTAAAAGAATTTGTGGTTTAGAGGCACCTGGGTGGCTCAGTCCGTTAAGCATCTGCTTTTGGCTCAGGTCATGATCCCAGGGTTCTGGGATTGAGCCCCAAGTTGGGCTCCCTGCTCAGCGGGGAGTCTGCTTGTCCCCCTTCCTCTGCCCGTCTCCCCGCCTGTGCTCTATCTCTGTCGCTATCACTGTCTCTCTCAAATACATAAATAAAATCTTGGGGTGCCTGGGTGGCTCATTCATTAAGCATCTGCCTTCGGCTCAGGTCATGATTCCAGGGTCCTAGGATCGAGCCCCACATCAGGCTCCCTGCTCCATGGGAGGCTTGCTTCTCCCTTTCCCACTCCCCACCGCTTGTATTCCCTCTCTTGCTGTCTCTCTCCTTCTGTCAAATAAATAAATAAAACCTTTAAAAAAAAACCATAAAATGTGATTTAAAACAAAACTTTCTGTTGCATGTTAATAGGAAAAATATATTCATAAATCTGAGCTATGTTTCTCCCTATATGCAACCGGCACTATGTGTTCACATAAAATCCAAAAAACGAAGTTCTACGCTTAGTACTGACTTAATCAATTATTAGTTTTTTGGGTGTCTGGGTGGCTCAGTAGGTTAAGTGTCTGCCTTAGGCGCAGGTCATAATCCTGCGCTCCTGGGATTGAGTTGGAGGTCTCTGTTCAGCGGGAGTCTGCTTCTCCTTCTCCCAATGCTCATGAGGCTCTCTCTCACTCACAAATAAATAAATAAAATCTTTTAAAAAAGATTATTGCTTTTTTTTCTGGACCAACAAATTCTATGTGAATTTTTAGTCTATTCCTCTTTTCCTTGAATTTTAATTCACAGAAATCCATAAATAGCAATATTTACATTTAAAAAATAATTACATAAGTGCTTTTGATCAGTCGTTTTTTCTTAGTCACATTTTCCTTAAAAATTATGATTAACCATGAAATTCACAACTTCTTTGAATACTATATGCATAAGAGATTTCACAATTGGGGGGAAATTATTACTTTGTGATTCTTTAAAAAAAAACAAGTTTAAAGTTTGTGGAATTCAGAATAATTGAATTAGGTGAAAAATTTCTTACTGCACACATAGCTAAGTATCAGATGCAATTAAAAAAAACACTGTAGTGTCCACCTGTAATATTTGAAAACATGAAAGAAAAATGTGATACCAGTAAATAAGAAGAAATTCAAGGGTTTGTCCACAATAGCCCCACATAATTGACCCCTGTAAAATGTAGGAACACTTTGCCACTCAACTCTAGAAATGAACTCTCAGTAAACAAAATTAAACGGTCCTGGATGCTAAACTAAGATTTCTGCGATACAAAGGAAAGAAAAAACTACATTTCTATTCTAGAAATACAGACAAAATATGTACTTCAACAGATCAAACACATTATCCAAGATAAAAGACGTATTCATAGTTTCAATTTTAAATAATTCTAAAAAGGGAAAATTTCAGCAATCTGATGAGAATTTTTTCCCTAAAGAAAGGACAGTTCACTCACACAACTAAACCGATATATACTTTCCATAACCACATTAATAAGTCATGATTACTCAGCCTTAGAGCAGATGTGGTGGTTCCCAGCAAAACAGACACAAATAACTCAGCTTCTTATCCTTTGTTCATTCTCAAGAGCCTGTTTAGCCTGTACCTTGACCATTTAGTTTAAACTATGCTAACTATAAGAAACCTTACAAGTTCTTTTCAATTTTATAGGCTGATGTTTCCTAAATGTAACTGAGTTGACTGAAATAAATATGTTTACAGAAAAAAATACAAACGCCAAAACTAAAAAATGGTTAATTAAAATAATTTTTAAAGGTTACACATACTCAATCTACCTCTTAAGTTTATTTTCAAAACAAGTCCCACTGCAATGTATCAAATATTAAAGAATCACATTTTAACTATACTAAATGAAAAAAACAAGGGATAAAGACAAACAGCTACTGTATAAACAGAAAAGGCTGTCTGGACAGAAGGCTATCTGAACAGAACCACCATGAAATATATAAAAAAACCTCACAATGTACTAAGCAGGAGGTTACGCTGTCCTGTGAGTATGCAGATATTGATATATATGGGTTAGAGGTCCTGGCCTTTAGTTAGAGGGTTTCTGAATCAGATCATGAAGTAAGTGGTACAGACTTTTACATCTTTAGTAATCTCGAAAACTGCACAAAGCATATGGAGCAATTCTTTTCAGGCATTGTATCACAGGCAGTACATGATTTCTGACTGCTAAGAGAAGGGATACAATGAGGAAACCCTATGATGACTCTGGCTTTTCATTTGTAGACACATTTCATGTCTATAGCAAAATCCAAAGAGAAAGAACCCAAGCAAAGCAAGGTGGTCTTGGGGCACCTGGCTGGCTCAGTCTGAAGAGCATGAACTCTTGCTCTCGGGATTGTGAGTCTGAGCCCCACAATGGCTATAGAGATTACTAAAAATAATAAATAAACAAACAAACCATGGTAGTCTTGCTGAGTTCAGAAGCAAACCTGAGTTTAGGGAGGCTGAATAGCTGAAATCTGTGGGACAGAATACTAATGAAGAGGGAGCAATGCAGAGAAAGAACTCTAGAAACACGCACAAGGTCCCCTTGAGATTTTAACATAAAAAGCTGCATTGCAGGCAAGGGTGAGATTCCATTAGGCTAAGCAAAATAGAAGCAATGG
Source organism: Enhydra lutris kenyoni (assembly GCF_002288905.1). NCBI lineage: Eukaryota > Metazoa > Chordata > Mammalia > Carnivora > Mustelidae > Enhydra > Enhydra lutris. Next base: position 13,307,768 of record NW_019154110.1, read on the forward strand.
GAAAACAACTAACAGGGAGTTGTAAGCTAAACAATTCCTAGAGTTCACACAGAACTAGGAAACACTTGTACTTTAACCAGCTAAAGTGGAGAGACAGCATTCAGGGAAGACCTTGGAAAGAGCCTAGAGTAACAGTTACTCCAGATAGCCATAACATGTTTTTTAAAAACCCTTCAACAAGGGCGTGTGGGTGGCTCAGTGGGTTAAAGCCCCTGCCTTTGGCTCAGGTCATGATCCCAGGGCCCCTCCTCAGGCTCTCTGCTCAGCAGGGAGCCTGCTTCCCCCCCCACCCCCTCCCTACCTCTGCTTGCCTCACTGCCTACTTGTGATTTCTGTCTGTCAAATAAATAAATAAAATCTTTAAAAAAAAATAAAAACCCTTAAACAGGTCAAGCCGATCCATAGTAACTTAACTGCTCATCAAAACAAAAAAATTGATGCTCTGTAGAGGAAGACAACAAAATCCATATAATCAGCAATATAATACATGTCCAGCATCTATTAAGAAACAACTAGATCTGTGAAGCATGAAAATATGACCCATAACTGGAAGAAACATTAGTCAACAGAAACAGAAACGTCAGAGATAATGGAATTAGCAGACAAGAACCTAAAAACAGTAAATATAAATATGTTCAAGGATTTAAAGCAGCAATTGGCAAACTTCAAATACGGACCAAATCTGACCCACAATAGTTTTATGAAGTTCAAAGAATACAGCCATGTGCATTCATTTACAAATCGTGTCTGGCTAATACTGTGCTACAAAGCAAAACTGAATAGCTCTGAAAGACACTATAGTTCACGAAGTCTAAAATATTGAAAATATGGCCTTTTACAGAAAAAGTTTGTTGATACCTGATTTAAAGGAAAACATAAACACATGAGGAAAGAAAGGAAATTGTAAAAAATGGAACTTCTAGGGGTGCCTGGTTGGGTCAGTCGGTTAGGCATTTCTTCGTCTTCAGCTCAGGTCATGATCCCAGAATCCTGGGATCAAGCTCCATGTTGGGCTCCCTGCTCGGTAGAGAACCTGCTTCTCCCTCTCCCTCTGCTGCTCCCCCTACTTGTGCTATCTGTCAAATAAATAAATAAATAAAATCTTAAAAAAAAAAGAGAGAGAGAGAGAGAGAGACTTCTAGGGCTGAAAATAAAACACCTGTATAGAAAAATTCATTGGCTAGATTACCAATACATTAGAGGACTGCAGAAGAAAATATTAGAGAACTTGAAGATAGGAGAATAGCAAAGTATCTAAACTAAACGATATAGAGAATAAAGGCCATGAAAGAAATAAACCTCAGTAACCCATGGAATAATACCAACCAGTCTAGTGTACATGTAACTGGAATTCTAAAAAAGAGAGGAGAAAAGTGTGTGTTGGTGGGGAGGAGTGTGTGCAGAAAAACACCAACTCACAAATCTAAGAAACTCAACAAACCTCAGTCAAGATAAATACAAACAAATTAAAACTTAAATCACTGAAAATCATCATAATCAAAATATAGTCAAATTGTTATAACTCAATAATGCTGAGAAAATCTTAAAAGCAATCTGAGGGATGAAGATAAATTATCTACAGGGAAATACAGATAAGACTTCTAGTCAGAATAATGCAAACCTAAGACAATGGAATTATTTCTCTGAAGTGCTGAAAAGGGAAAAAAAAATCTAGAATCCTGGGAAAATATATTTCAAAAAAGAAAGTAACATAAAAACATTTTCAGACAAACAAAAGCCAAAAAAATTTGTTCTACCAGATGAAAATTTTAATGTACACAAAGGAGTAAGTACTGGAAATAATACAAGACCTTTCTTCCTCATTAAAAATCTCTTCAAAAATATCTAGCTGTCTAAAGTAAAAACCACAGCATATGTAAAAGTAAAATATATGATAACACCACCATATAGTATGGGAAGGAGAAAAGAGAATATACTATTGCAAAGCAGTTATATATACTAAAAAAAATGTTCAGTCCAAAAAAAAGATAGAAAAAGAAGAATAAGAAATAGGTAGGACAAAGAGTTTGAGGATACATTTTAAACCCAGTCACATTGATAACTATATTAATTATAAATGTACCAAACATACAAATGAAGGGCAGAGAGTGTTAGACTGCATTAAAAACAAGACCTCAGTACATGCCATCTATAAGAAGCCCATTTTAAACATCGAGACCCAAAAGTAAAAGTAAAGGGATGAAAAAAAGATAACCCATTTAAAATAATAAAAAATATGCAGTGGCCATATTAATATCAGATAAAGTAGGCTTTGAGTACAGGGCATATTACTAGAGGATCAATAATGACATTTCATAATGATAAAAACACTAATTCTCAGGAAGTCAGAACAATCCTAAGTGTGCAGGCACTTGATAACAGAGTGTAAAATACATAGAGCAAAAACTGACGGAACTGAAAGGATAAATAAACATCTCCAATTACAGCTGGAAATTTCAATATCCTTCTTTTAGTAGTTGATAGAACAATTAAATTGACAACTAGTATGGCTACAGAACACTTGAACAATATGGAACACTCCACCCAACAATAGCTAAACCCATATTCTTTTCAGGAACACATGAAACACTCATCAAGATAGACCATATGATGTGATACAAAATGAATCTCAGTGCATTTAAAAGAAAGTGCCATGCAGAAAGGTAAAGATACAAGGAGCACTACCTAAGGAAAAGTGGCAAGTGAAGGATCTTGATGGTTATTATCTCCAGTTAAGGTCAGCAGCCTTTAACCTATGAAGTGGTAATCAAAGGAAGCTAAACAGCTACATCTAGCCCAGGTTGTTATTCTCTGTCAGATGAAGGTCTATAAATTCCCTAGAGATCAAGTCATAAGTAACACTCACTAACTGTACTCCTAACCCCCAAGAGTTCCTAATTAATGTCAATAGAAGTTCCTGTCAATGATAAGGAGGTTAAATTTTAAGATTGCAATGAAAAGTTATACTCTCATCAAAGAGGCAAGTTTTAGTTTTGTATTGTTTTTAAATAATTCAGTATAGTCATTCTAAGTGAAGTCACCTCAATAAGATAGTCCAGCTATTTGTGACATATCAGACATCTGGTTTTGCTTCAGTTCAAAACCTCATATATCTAAGTCTCATGAGATGTATGACATTATATTTTCCAAAGTTTTGACCATGGAATACTTTGCCTTGTTCAGGATAAATGATGTTTGGTTGGCCAGGGAATAGTATGTCTGGGTGAGAGCAAAATCATAGTTAATTTGGGGGTAAAATTTCTTATAAGAGCAGATATAGGTATTTGTGGAAAAAGTGTTTTAACCTTTAAAATATTCTTAAGATAAGATTTAAGTTATACTTCTACAATGTAAACTCTTTTATGAGTAGTGTATAAAAGGAAGTTTTAGTGATTGAAAAAGATTTAACAGAAATACTTCTATGAGGTCAATTTGTACTCTAACTTCAGGGATAGTAATAAACCGAAAGCTCTGGACAAATTATTAAAGCCCTGAGAATGAAGTCTTGGTACTGCAAACACAAATTAGGGTTTTTGCAGGAAGGGTGTGAGATATTCATGCTAACCCCGGAAAAAAATTACATTAGTAAAATGACAAACTTGTATGTACACTGCTGCTTCATTTAAAAAAAATGCTTTCTGCTTTTGAACTTAAGTGTTGGATTTACTTGGGGGCCTTTGTTTCTTTTTTTTGTTTCTTTCTTTTTTTTTTTTTTTTTTAAGATTTTATTTATTTATTTGACAGAGATCACAAGTAGGCAGCGAGGCCGGCAGAGAGAGAGAGAGGAGGAAGCAGGCTTCCCGGGGAGCAGAGAGCCTGATGTGGGGCCCGATCCCAGGACCCTGGGATCATGACCTGAGCCGAAGGCAGAGGTTTTAACCCACTGAGCTGCCCAGGAGCCCAGAGGGTAGGGGGAGGGCTCTGTTTCTTGCAGAGCCATTTTTTTAAAAGGGAATACCTAAAATGGTCATATCAGTTAATTGTTAGCCTATTCAGGCATAACTCTTTATCGACCAAGATGAAGAATATGATATCACATTAAAAAAGTGCAGTATGTGGGGCGCCTAGGTAGCTCAGTGGGTTAAAGCCTCTGCCTTCGGCTCAGGTCATGATCCCAGGGTCCTGGGATCAAGCCCCACATCAGGCTCTCTGCTCAATGGGGCGCCTGCTTCCTCCTCTCTCTCTCTCTGCCTACTTGTGATCTCTGTCTGTCAAATAAATAATAAAAATCTTAAAAAAAAAATTAAATGTTTAAAAAAAAAGTGCAGTATGTGTATGCAAGAGTTTTTGTAGGGAAGATAAGGGGACAGACAGACATTCTTCACCTTAGGCAGCTCCCTTAGAACTGATAAAACATTCCTAAAGACTAGAGTTGTTTGTACAACATCTGTAATGTCAATTCATAGCCTAATCCATCATCCATACACAGAAGTCAAGTGAGATCCCAGAGGCAAAACTTCCAATTAGTTTTGTCTGGAAACTTTAGGGCAAAGGTAATAAAATCAAGAATCCTGTGCTGATTCACTGGGAAAACATTTGTTTGCCACACTCCTTCACTAAGGAACAAAAGGAGTCAGTGGTTAGTCTGGAATGTGATTCATTAGGAATATCTGGGTGATAAATAAATGAAAGGAGATGACAAATGGTTGTCTGTACAACTTGCAAAACCTTTGTTTTCTTTAAGTCCAACGTTTAGGGGACTTCAAAAATGCCTTTGTAAACAGGAATTCTACTTCTCAAATTCTTTTAATCATTGCTTTTCTCATCATAGTCAGAAAACAACTTACTTAAGGTTATGGTGTACAGCAAATCATTCTAGAAGGCTAGAGCATATAACTATTAATTCTAAATGGGCACAAAAAAAGTTTAACTAGTGTTTATATTATTTTTGTGAGGAAGGTCCCAAGTTTACAAATTAAGCCTCTGGTCCCTCTCTATAAAATGCAGCATCACTAATGCCCAAGCAGTAATTTGGGCATTAATGTGGGTTTGTTTTCTGAAAATGCTAGTAACTTACTGGATATAATCAGACTTCTATCTCACATTCCTCATTTGATGAAAAGCCTATTAGTAGTCGTAGTAGAAATAATAATAGTAATAATGCCTTCACACCTTAGGTAACAGCAAGAATATAGGAGATTCTTTTTTTAAAAAAGGTTTTTTATTTATTTTAGACAGAGTGTCTGCGTGTGCACAACTGGAGGAAGGGGTAGAGGGAGAGAATTTTCAAGCAGACTCCTGGCTGAGCATGGGGCTTGATCCCACCCCAAGATCATGACCAAGCTGAAACCAAGAGTCAGATGCCCAACTGACCGAGCCACCCAGGTGTCCCTATATGACATTCTAAAACAAAAAAGTGTTATGGTAAGTATAAAACTGCTAACCAAAACAAAAAAATGTATAGTAAATTCTATAGTTCAAGACCCCAAGTTATAAGGTCATGCTGTTGAAGTCACTTTTATTATACTGAAATAATCCATAAGATATGTTTCCTTTTTTTTAAAAGATTTTATTTTTACGTAATCTCTACACCCAATGTGGGGCTCAAACTCACCACTCTAAGATCAAGAGTTGCATACTCCACCCACTGAGCCAGCCCCATGCCCCTAGACATGTTTTACTTTTCTTTTCTAAACCTAAGCAATTTTTTAAAAAGATTTTATTTATTTATTTGGCAGAGAGAGAGAGATCACAAGTAGGCAGGGAGGCAGGCAGAGAGAGAGAGAGGAGGAAGTAAGCTCTCCACTGAGCAGAGAGCCCAATACGGGGCTCGATCCCAGGACCCTAAGATCATGACCTGAGCCGAAGGCAGAGGCTTTAACCCACTGAGCCACCCAGGTGCCCCAACCTAAGCAATTTTGATCAGAAAGTTGATTTAAGTGTTCAGGAGAAGTGGACCACATATTTACAGAGAAATTTAAAAAGGTTACCATAAATTGTTTAAAATATATACCCACACGGCAGAGTTCAGTTAAACTAAATCTCCTCACCTTTCTTTTAAGCACACATTAATAAACAGTGATTTAAGGGCAGGAAGTTATCCAGTCTATACATACCCGTTTTATTTTGGGAAACCTGGCCCTATCTCCTGGAGACCCTGGTTTGATGTGGTGATATAAGAGTTAATAGATGAATCATTCCTTGGGGAAAGGCAGGGAAAAGAACTGATCATGCCTTCATCAAAAAAAGCACAGACCTTTTCTAAGAAGGGCCTGTTTGGTTTTCCCACAAGAGCCCTAAATCACAGCATACTTATAGACAGAGTCATTATACCTATACAGAGCAGTATGAAGTTATACTAGAATCCTACTTTTGCCAATGTCTCCCGTTTTTTTTTCTTCTTACAGAGGGAAAGACAGGTGAGCAAGAAGCAATAATCAGAAGTGAAGCAGGAAGAAAAGTAAAGAGGTGGGCTAACAATTTTTTAGAAGAATTATTCTACCACATGGCATTAAACAATTACTATAATATTTCTTTTACTGAACCTACTTCACTATTTCATTTCAATCCATACCCATGTAGTTTTCCAAGTAACATTTACTTTAGGCATTAAACAGACAACAGTCATAAAGTGTAAAAAATGTTTACATTTAAGGAAAAAAACAGCTTTTTAATAGCACACTACAAAGTACTATATACGTACTATAAAGTACTAGTTCCTTAAAGGAAACAGGGCGCTATATACAGAAGGTTTCTATAAATATTCAATAGCAATCAAGAGGTCAGATTTTTTTAAATGTATAATTTTTAGCACATACTTCAGTGATGAAATAATCCTAAACTTTAAAGCAGAAACAGGCCTCTAAATCTTATACTAAGGCAAATATCTCATAATTAACTTTATATCTATTTTATAACAAAAAGAAAAATATTTTTTCTATTACAATGGTTACATTAAACAAATAATTCATTAATACTATTCATATTGTAATGCCTTGATGTTATAGCTTCTAATAAAACCTGATTTGTCCACATTGGAATGAATTGTTCCAAAGCTTTTCTACATCCCAACTGCATCTAGACAGGGCAATTCTAATACTTTCAATATGTGAGTATCTCTCTCATTCTGATCCCCAAAGGTGAGGGAATTCGATGGTTAAAATATATACAACAAAGGGGGTGCCTGGGTGACTCTGTTGGTTAAGTGTCTGACTTCAGCTCAGGTCATGGTCTCAGGGTCCTAGGATAGAGCCGGGGTTGTGTTCCCCTGCTCAGCAGGGAGTCTGCTTGTCCCTCTGCACCTCCCCCTGCTGGTGTTCTCTCAAATAAATAAAATAAAAACTTAAACACACACACACACACACACACACACACACACACACACACACACACACATA